>NW_027266279.1:11150000-11262500 GCF_022045235.1 Haliotis cracherodii | reverse complement strand
TGTATGTATGCATGTGTGTGTGTGTGTGCGTGCGTGTGTATGGGTGTGTGTGTATGTGTGCATGCGTGTGTGTGTGTATGTATGCATGTGTGTGTGTGCGTGCGTGTGTATGTGTGTATGTATGCATGTGTGTGTGTGCGTGCGTGTGTATGTGTGTGTGCGTCTATGTATGCATGTGTGTGTGTGCGTGCGTGTGTGTGTGTGTATGTGAAATAATAATGATACCCCCTCTACATGTTACATCGTCAACACGCAGTAAAATGAATCTGCCGCCCGTCATAACCTCTTGAGTGTCTGATAAGAAATTACCTCCTTGCAGGATACTTGCTGAATATCTATTTACAAGAGGTGTAAGCCCTTCAAGACAAACTATCATTGTAACGTGAGAATAATTTATAAATCATTTATGTCACATGTGTGGCGATACTACTCGATAAATTATTTTCTGCCTGAAATATCATATATCGAACAAACGAAGCGATGAAAAACCATACATTGTCAAGGACATTGAGTGTCATACTCCATAATAATTCCATCTGGTTTGATAATGTAATTATCTGCACACAATCAGGAGTGGCTTGAAGCCCAGACCGCATTTTCACAACAATTTGGTTTATTTATGAAAATTCATGCCCGATTTCCGACGTTCTGACTACAAACTTCCAAATTACGTTTAGTTTGCAAACATAATTTGATTAAATGAACAAATATAACACAATCGTGAAAGTGTACTCATTTGTGAAATATGTATTTTTCGTCAAGAACAAAAATTCAATTTTCTGCTACAACTATGATACGACTTAGAAGCGAATGCTCCAGGGATCCTTCATTTGACACAATGGCAGTTTGCCTGACTTGACTGGTAAATGTAAAGTCTTAATAAGTGCTGGAAGTAACTTTGTAAACGAGGGGTTTGATCGACAGAGCAAGACGTTTAGATAAGAATAAAGGTTGTTGAAGCACACAAGCTCTACCTTTACACAAACATAAAATCATCCTACATTGTGTGTCATCTAACACTAGCGATTGAGCAGTGCTAAAAGGCTAGGCTCCTTTTTCTCACCTATGTTTCGTAAACTTGTTTGTTAAGTCAGGACAATCCTTAAACGAAATTGTGAATTCAAAATTTGAAATGTATAAAGATAGATCGCCATTAAGTTATGTATGTATGTCTGGGACCACAATTTTCCCAAAATATCTCGATTTTTCAGCTGAAATTTACAATTTTGGACATAGTTCGTGACGAAACGCTGTCTTTAAGCACCATATCAATGTCTTTTCGAAGCATACGCAGATCCAGAGGATGTAAAGGGTTGGGGTGCGTACGCCCCCACCCCAAACCCCATCTTCAGTCCAACACTAACCCACCCATACCCATTTTCCTTTATATTTAAAGCATACTCAACATATAAGGACATGTTGGAGTGTTGCAGGTGATGTGGTGTACACAATCTGAACATTCTGAACGCACCACAATACAATAATAGACGACCACTATAAATGTGAGGTATCTGCTTTTATCTTTGACACTTGTATGTCCACTTATGATCGTCCCAACTCGCACCCCTGGTCAAGTGCGATAGAGCGTCTGTCCAGAGAGTGGAGGGCCGGTCATACCAAAAGACGCTTAAAGATGGACTTGTTGATACCCTGTCTTATTTACCACCAGCATAACACCGGACGAGCGCACTCGCACGCACACACAAACACAAACACAAACACGCACCCATGTGAACTTAACCACCATTTCACTCCCACCCCCCCCCCCCCCCCCCCAAAAAAAAAAAGAAAAAAAAAAAAAATTAATATAAATAAATAAATAAATAAATAAATAAATAAATAAATAAATAAATAAATAAATAAATAAATAAATAAATAAATAAATAAATAAATTCGCTCTTGTCCGGAGCGTAGCTTGGGTATGGCAGATGTTGATTCGAAGGGCAGACAAACAATGTTTACCAAAATAGGTCTCGAAGGCGCACGACGTTCAACTATCGTCATGGATGATGGTTGAAAATGCAGACGCCATTACACCTGTTCCATGCTTCTATACATTAAATCTCAGAATCTGAAATGGTAAAAAATTCGTCTCAGCATTTTCAATAATAAGCTATGTAATTGTGACAGAGACACACGCAATTTATACAAATACAAAAAACTGCAGACCGACGTGGAACGTTTGCTCCTTATGTTTCCCCTCTTCACATCCGGGGGCTTTGTGGCCCAGTCGTCTAAGGCGCCGCGATTCGCTGTGCAGAGTTGCGTCCCTTGGGCACACCAGAAACCTATGATTGTGGGTTCGAATCCCGGTTCACCCCTATTATGTTTCTAGGTTTGTCAGCACCATACCCGTGCTCGTTGGTTTCACAGGAGTGGTAAACGTCTGAGACCTGCATCACTTCAGGCTTTCCTCCCACATTAAGCTGACACGCCGCGATATAACTTGGAATACTGTTCAAAGCGGCGTTAAACCCAACTCGCTCACTCACTCACTCTTCACATCCAGTTGTAAGTAATGTCCAGTGCGTGAAGGAGATCCGGGGTATCAAGTGTACACGTACTGCCACACTGTAACCAAATCATTTGTTTTCACGTTTTGTCACACTCATCATGCGGGGGCACGGGTGGCCCAGTCGTCTAAGGCGCCGCGATTCGCTGTGCAGAGTTGCGTCCCTTGGGCACACCAGAAATCTATGATTGTGGGTTCGAATCCCGGTTCGACCCGATTATGTTTCTAGGTTTGTCAGCACCGTACCCGTGCTCGTGGGTTTCAGCGAAGTTTTTAACGTCCCAGACCTGCTGCATCACTTCGGGCTTTCCTCCCACATTCAGCTGACACGCCGTAATATAAGTGGAATACTGTTAAAAGCGGCGTTAAACCCAACTCACTCACTCACACTCATCACGCGTAATTATATTTGCATTCGACCGCCTCCGCGGTCTAGTGGTAGAGCGAGTTTCAATCCCTGGATGCCTCACGTTAAAAGATGGTACTTGTTACCCTGTATGGCGCTTTGCATTAAGGGGCTTAAAACGAGGACTGGTCGGCTCGGAGTCAGTGTACTGTGTATGAGTGGGGTATTCATGTTAAAACTGCGGCATTGTATCTCAGTGGACTAGCACTAAAAATCATCTATCATCTGGTTGTCACACTCATTATGTGTAATTACATAAATATACATTTAAAATCACTTTTCCGTTTCCTTTTTGTCGAGTACTAGCATAAATTCATGAGTGCATTTACATTAATTCTTAAGCCCTTTTATTAATTGCTGCTGCAACTAATTGAACCCGTTGTATAGCTATTTTTATCGTGAACCTAAACATGTGTTTAAATATAATTTGTCGTTTATTCATTGATGCCGTGTGGTTATTTACTGATTTCCTAACATAACGACGTCCTGGTTTGCATTTATCTGAATTCCCCAAGCACCAACATTTACAGTTTATTTTACAACGCTTCTCGTTTATACTTAAATTACGATTTGAGTATCACCAGTATTTAACGAACTGGTATATATTTCATTCCCCATCATCCATGAATACATGCAGTTTCTTCGTGATGGAGTGACATCAGCTGTGAGCTTTAGTCAGTTCTTGAAAAACTCACAGAAGGCGATTGAGCCCTACCCAATAATAAGCCTTTGCGAACATTACCATTTTCTGACATTGAAGCAATGTGTTCACAGAACCGATGGTCTATATCTTACATATTGTCAAGCGAGACACTTTGCCTTTTCAGCCAGACCTCATTCCGAATGTATCCACGGGTGCCGAAAGAACGTAGAGGATACACGGCCGTTGAGTATTGATGATGCAGTTTTAGTACTCTGTCATAGCTACATCACTTCCTTGTCACAGCCGTACCACGTCTCTGTCACAGCTACATCACAGCCGTACCACGTCTATGTCACAGCTACATCATAGTCGTACCGCGTCTCTGTCACAGCTACATCATAGTCGTACCACCTCTATGTCACAGCTACATCACAGCCGTACCACGTCTATGTCATAGCTACATCACAGCCGTACCACGTCTATGTCATAGCTACATCATAGTCGTACCACGTCTCTGTCACAGCTACATCACAGCCGTACCACGTCTATGTCATAGCTACAACACAGCCGTACCAGGTCTATGTCATAGCTACATCACAGCCGTACCACGTCTATGTCATAGCTACATCACAGCCGTACCACGTCTATGTCATAGCTACATCACAGTCGTACCACGTCTATGTCACAGCTACATCACAGCCGTACCACGTCTCTGTCACAGCTACATCACAGCCGTACCACGTCTGTCATAGCTACATAACAGCCGTACCACGTCTCTGTCATAGCTACATCAGAGCCGTCATAGTCGTACCACGTCTGTCACAGCCGTCTCTGCCATAGCTACATCACAGCCGTCATAGTCGTACCACGTCTATGTCACAGCCGTCTCTGTCATAGCTACATCAGAGCCGTCATAGTCGTACCACGTCTGTGTCACAGCCGTCTCTGCCATAGCTACATCACAGCCGTCATAGTCTTACCACGTCTATGTCACAGCCGTCTCTGTCATAGCTACATCACAGCCGTCATAGTCGTACCACGTCTGTCACAGCCGTCTCTGTCATAGCTACATCACAGCCGTCATAGTGATACCACGTCTATGTCACAGCCGTCTCTTTCATAGCTACATCACAGCCGTCATAGTCGTACCACGTCTGTGTCACAGCCGTCTCTGTCATAGCTACATCACAGCCGTCATAGTCGTACCACGTCTGTCACAGCCGTCATAGTGATACCACGTCTGTCACAGCCGTCATAGTCGTACCACGTCTTTGTCACAGCCGTCATAGTCGTACCACGTCTGTCACAGCCGTCTCTTTTATAGCTACATCAGAGCCGTCATAGTCGTACCACGTCTGTCACAGCCGTCTCTTTCATAGCTACATCAGAGCCGTCATAGTCGTACCACGTCTGTCACAGCCGTCATAGTCGTACCACGTCTATGTCACGGCCGTCTCTGTCATAGCTACATCACAGCCGTCATAGTCGTACCACGTCTGTCACAGCCGTCTCTTTCATAGCTACATCACAGCCGTCATAGTCGTACCACGTCTGTCACAGCCGTCTCTGCCATAGCTACATCACAGCCGTCATAGTCGTACCACGTCTGTCACAGCCGTCTCTGCCATAGCTACATCACAGCCGTCATAGTCGCTCCACGTCTATGTCACAGCCGTCTCTGTCATAGCTACATCAGAGCCGTCATAGTCGTACCACGTCTGTCACAGCCGTCTCTGTCATAGCTACATCAGAGCCGTCATAGTCGTACCACGTCTGTCACAGCCGTCTCTTTCATAGCTACATCACAGCCGTCATAGTCGTACCACGTCTATGTCACAGCCGTCTCTTTCATAGCTACATCACAGCCGTCATAGTCGTACCACGTCTGTCACAGCCGTCTCTGTCATAGCTACATCAGAGCATTCATAGTCGTACCACGTCTGTCACAGCCGTCTCTGTCATAGCTACATCAGAGCCGTCATAGTCGTACCACGTCTGCCACAGCCGTCTCTGTCATAGCTACATCACAGCCGTCATAGTCGTACCACGTCTATGTCACAGCCGTCTCTTTCATAGCTACATCAGAGCCGTCATAGTCGTACAACGTCTGTCACAGCCGTCTCTTTCATAGCTACATCACAACCGTCATAGTCGTACCACGTCTATGTCACAGCCGTCTCTTTCATAGCTACATCAGAGCCGTCATAGTCGTACAACGTCTGTCACAGCCGTCTCTTTCATAGCTACATCACAGCCGTCATAGTCGTACCACGTCTCTGTCACAGCCGTCTCTGTCATAGCTACATCACAGCCGTCATAGTCGCACCACGTCTATGTCATAGCCGTCTCTGTCATAGCTACATCACAGCCGTCATAGTCGTACCACGTCTCTGTCACAGCCGTCTCTGTCATAGCTACATCACAGCCGTCATAGTGATACCACGTCTGTGTCACAGCCGTCTCTTTCATAGCTACATCACAGCCGTCTCTGTCATAGCTACATCACAGCCGTCATAGTCGCACCATGTCTATGTCACAGCCGTCTCTGTCATAGCTACATCAGAGCCGTCATAGTCGTACCACGTCTGTCACAGCCGTCTCTTTCATAGCTACATCACAGCCGTCATAGTCGTACCACGTCTATGTCACAGCCGTCTCTGCCATAGCTACATCACAGCCGTCATAGTCGCTCCACGTCTATGTCACAGCCGTCTCTGTCATAGCTACATCAGAGCCGTCATAGTCGTACCACGTCTGTCACAGCCGTCTCTGTCATAGCTACATCAGAGCCGTCATAGTCGTACCACGTCTGTCACAGCCGTCTCTTTCATAGCTACATCACAGCCGTCATAGTCGTACCACGTCTATGTCACAGCCGTCTCTTTCATAGCTACATCACAGCCGTCATAGTCGTACCACGTCTGTCACAGCCGTCTCTTTCATAGCTACATCACAACCGTCATAGTCGTACCACGTCTATGTCACAGCCGTCTCTTTCATAGCTACATCAGAGCCGTCATAGTCGTACAACGTCTGTCACAGCCGTCTCTTTCATAGCTACATCACAACCGTCATAGTCGTACCACGTCTATGTCACAGCCGTCTCTTTCATAGCTACATCAGAGCCGTCATAGTCGTACAACGTCTGTCACAGCCGTCTCTGTCATAGCTACATCACAGCCGTCATAGTCGCACCACGTCTATGTCATAGCCGTCTCTGTCATAGCTACATCAGAGCCGTCATAGTCGTACCACGTCTCTGTCACAGCCGTCTCTGTCATAGCTACATCACAGCCGTCATAGTGATACCACGTCTGTGTCACAGCCGTCTCTTTCATAGCTACATCACAGCCGTCTCTGTCATAGCTACATCACAGCCGTCATAGTCGCACCACGTCTATGTCACAGCCGTCTCTGCCATAGCTACATCAGAGCCGTCATAGTCGTACCACGTCTGTCACAGCCGTCTCTGCCATAGCTACATCAGAGCCGTCATAGTCGTACCACGTCTGTCACAGCCGTCTCTGTCATAGCTACATCAGAGCCGTCATAGTCGTACCACGTATTTAGTCATACCTAAATCAGTCTCTTCAATAACAATTCACGATGAAGATCAGTCCAAAATATAACCTGTTGTGGAATTAGAGATCGCGTGATTGTGCTTTGTAATCACATGAACGTGTTGAATGTGAGGTTGTGTGGTCCAATAGTGCTGCGAGGCGAAGTGAAATTATTGAACGTATATAACGACCTGCAAGTATGCGTGCGTGCGTTGGGTGCATGTGTATGTATGCTTAAATATTGTACTCGTCAGGACGAATGCTGGTCTTAGAGTGCTACCCCACTACTATACCATACCACAGTTTAACATGGACACCCCATTCAGACATAGCATACTGACACCAGCCGACAAGTTCTGGTTTTATCCAGCCGACAGCCAACAAAAATAGTTTGGGTAAATGAGGCTGGAAAAAGGGTCCAAACTGGGTCGCCCTTTGTGGACCCATTCGTATTTGTCCAGAGGATCCAACTAGTTCCTAAGTGGGGAGTGAGTTGGGTTTAACACCGCTTTAAACAGTATTCCAATTATATCACGGCGTGTCAGCTTAATGTGGGAGGAAAGCCTGAAGTGATGCAGGTCTCAGACGTTTACCACTTCGGTGAAACCCACGAGCACGGGTATGGTGCTGACAAACCTAGAAACATATTCGGGGCGAACCGGGATTCGAACCCACAATCATAGGTTTCTGGCGTACCCAAGGGCCGCAACTCTGCACAGCGAATCGCGGCGCCTTAGACGACTGGGCCACCCGTGCCACCCGTTATTCAAGCAACAGATTGTCTATTGAAGCATATGGACACATTTTCAAGTGCAAAGGGTACAAGTGATTATTATTATGTATTAATAAAAGTATTATGTATGAAATACTGTAAGGGACATTCTCGCGATCTCGCATTATCGTGTTTTGGGCATATTTAGCTCGTTTCCAAAAGTCGAGATCGCGAGAATGCGCAATCGCGAGAATGTCCCTTACAGTATTCCATAATTATGATTGTTCATGACACGTCACTCAGTCATCTTTCAGATTCGTTGTGTTGGGCCTTGGGTTAGTGTTCTGTGTTTCATTGTCACATTTTATCATAAACTGCCGGGCAAAAGAAAGTACATATTCTAGAAAATTGGATTTGACCAAAAAATTATTTTACTAGGCTCACAACAGACGCCGAAACACTGTAATATGAAGGTTCAAAAAACAGGTTTGAAACACGTATAGAATACATCATCTTAGAATAGCAATTTAGTTCAAAATGTGGCATCCTTTTGTGTATCATTGGCAATCCAGATGTTGTGAACTGTTCACCCTCTGCTTGACTCTGAAAGGCCTCACGACTAGCAGTGGGCAGGGGTAACGTCACCAATGTGTTTGCACACATGGCCATGTTTGGGGCACAGATCACACAGGGATCACAATCTTGATTTCGATCTCTGAATTTATCACTGGCTCCTGTTTATATTTATGTCTATATTTTTCGGGGTTTCTTTTGATGTATATTATCTTTGTTTAGTTTTGCTGCTTGAGGCTGCACCACACAGCAATACTACAGCTATGTGACAGTTTGTTGAGCTGTTACACCGAACCGCTTGCGTGCCTATGTATTCGTCAGGAGACGGTCGGGTAGCATTATGGTTCAAGCGTTCGCTCGTCACGCCAAATACCCGGGTCCGATTCCCCACATGGATACATGGATAAATTTTCTGATTTCCCCCGCCGTTATAATGCTGGAATATTGCTAAAAGCGGCGTAAAACAACACTCACTCGTAAAAGGCAGCTGAGAGCCTGGTCGTAGGTTACAAAAACAGATGCGAGTGGTGACGAATGGCGAGCAACCAGGTATAACTACACACTGCTGTTTGTGATGTACGTGGTGATTTATCAATACACTAGGTTAACAATGACCCGCAACGTCAGGTGGTGATATCGATCAACAAATCCTGGATTACGTAAACTAACGCTCTGAAAAAATCACACATTTCCCTTTTCACAATAGAACTTAATCACAAGGATATTCGATATGGGGAAATGTTCCGTACATAGCCATGAGTTTTCCTTCTTTTAAGTTCTCAACACTGATGGAGTCACTGTACACTACGTATGTAACATAACAAGGATGCTATGAATGAGATTATGAACACATGTGCTTCTATAAAATACCCAAAATGCAGAACCCCTTTTGAACTCTTCAAAAAGTTAACGTTTTTTTTGCACACTTTGCACTATATCAAACAAATTTATATGAGTTAGGGGGCACGTGTCGCCCAGTTGTCCTCGGCGCGATTCGCTGTGCAGAGTTGCGTCCCTTGGCCACGCCAGAAACCTTTCTCCGAAGTGGAAAACGTCTGAGACCTGCATCACTTCGGGTTTTCCCCCCAAGCTGACACGCCGTGATATAACTTGAATACCGTTAAAATCGGCGTTAAACCCAAATCACTCACTCACTATTAGTATGACTCAATGACTACCTTGTCACACCATTCAGCTGTGCCGTGATTCTAATACACTGGTGAAGGTCAACTGTACTGGCGGCTAGATTTGATTGAAACCCCACCTTTAAGGTCTGAGTGACAAATCACCTGGCATTAGGGGGGAGAGTGGGTCCCCAGTACCCCAGACTTGTCTTAAAACAATCGTGTGATTGACTTGGGTTTAACGCCGCTTTCAACAGTATTCCCGTACTCATAAGAAGCGCGTGTAAAATCCCCGTTGTGGATTCGAGGCGAGAAGTGATCCCCATCAGTCTGTCCCAAGATGTGATAACGTGGATCGGTTGGTCGGTAGCTTGTTGACTGCGTGTGATCGTACCCTGACGGCGTGGATCGTTGCCCTTATGTTCAGACTCGATTATTTACAGGTTGATATATTGATATTGATGAATATTCGTACGTGTGAGGCATTTTGAAGAAGGAGAGGAAGAAGAAGAAGAAGAAGAAGAAGATAATGTTGATCGGTTGGTCGATGGCTTGTTGACTGCGTGTGATCGTACCTCGACGGCGTGGGTTGTTGCTCCTAATGTTCAGGCTCGATTATTTGCAGGCTGTTGTCTTTCCCATCTCTCCCATTTTCTACTGCTGCTAAAATATTTGATTCAAAGATTGCTCCTGTTCTTTTGAATGGCTGAGAAATTTGGGGATGTGCCTACAGAAAAAGCGTTGAAATGATTCAACGTAATTTCTTTAAAAGTGTTCTTTCCGTTGGTAATGGAACATCAACAAATGCAATTCTAGGAGAGCTGGGAAGAACATCATTGTGTGTACACTATTACTGTCGTTGTGTTAAGTACTGGTGTCGACTACTTAGTCGCTTTCCTTGCTTGAATAGCTAGTGTATCATATACTTTAGTCCAAACAAGCCTTGAAGAAAATATTAGACCAAGGTATTTGAAATACAACTTCAATTTGTGAACCTTTATAAAACCATTTCTCAGTTTTCCTCAGATAACCATCCTTTCTATTATAAACATGTACTTTAAATCTTGAAATAATGCATCTCCAAAATTATACGACTGCTGACCCCTAGAACACAATGCGACTCAATATCAATGTAAGTTGTTTGATATACATTGTGTTTGATACACAGTGCCACCTGAACAAACGACGAAAAATAGTATTGTTTCTCAGCAGGCTGAACAAAAATATTTGCTCCAGACAATTACAGTTTTAGCTAGTATACCAATACTCAATGTATAACAAAAAGCTGACTTAATTTCATTTGAGATAGAATAAAAGGAGAAAAACGTTTATTTCTCTGGTTATATTTGTTTCTTTGTAGAAAATAAATTTAAAGACCTTCAGTCATAATTTTAGAGATGTGAATAATCTGACAGTGGATTACCAGTGTATAATATCGAGAATGATGTTACCGAATGATCGCTACCAGTAATAGTTACAACGTACAGTTCCCAGTGTTTATTTCAAGTAGAATATTGTTACCAGTATATAGTTCAGCGTCCATGCTGTCAACCATTGGCTTGTCTGGTCTGGAATAGATTTCATGGCAGCGTGATATAGCTGCAATATTGCCGACTACAATGAAGAACAATATTTACTCACTATCTCACCCATATGCTTGAGGGACCCGTGAAGAAACA
Organism: Haliotis cracherodii; assembly: GCF_022045235.1. Taxonomy (NCBI): domain Eukaryota; kingdom Metazoa; phylum Mollusca; class Gastropoda; order Lepetellida; family Haliotidae; genus Haliotis; species Haliotis cracherodii. The sequence continues at coordinate 11,251,291 of NW_027266279.1, read as the reverse complement.
AATGTTTGTTTTGAAATTTGAAAAATATTATCAATATTTACTCTGCCTATAAGTCCCTAACGAGGGAAGAAAAGTGATATGAAGAGTAGACAAATGAACTGTTTCAACGTCAGTAAATTCAGAACTAGTGGCGTTATTTTTTAATTTTCTCTTGTGTACTCAAAATATAGAGACGTGAAGATCCGGGGTAGAATAGGTCTTCGGCAACCCATGTTTGTCGTAAAAGGCGACTATGCTTGTCGTGAGAGGCGGCTAACAGGATCGGGTGGTCAGGCTCTCTGACTTGGTTGATGTATGTCATCGTATCCCAATTGCGTGGATCGATGCTCATAATATAAATCACTGGACTGTCTGGTCCAGACTCGGTTATTTACAGACCGCCGTCATACAGCTGAAATATTCCTGAGTGTGGCGTTGAACAACCAACAAACATGTGCGTGAGGAGGACGATGCAATCAATGTATATTTTATGCGCGCTTCTAGAGCCTATCCGTGGGTTGTGTGCGTGCGTGTGAGGTAGTGTTTGGTTGTTTGGTTGTTTGGTTGTTTAACGCAGCACTCGGCAGTCTGTACGGGAATGTGTATGACCTAGTAATACTATACATACCGTATTCGACGTAATAAGCGCCCCGCTCTAATAAGCGCCCACGGCGATATTAGTTAATATATTGGCTAGTGAACAATCTCAATTAGCACCCCTTCCAATTGATTAATGTACACAAGACTTATTTATTTGTGTATAATACGCACTCGTATGTTATATGCACCCTTAATTATGGGCAATTAAATTCTGGAAATATATATCTGTCGTATATAAACATTTCAGGCTGTCGGCATAAATCACGAAATTTACGATCTTTCAACTCAAAATAATATTCTAATAAGAGCACCCTATTTCTAATTTTGAGAGCGCCCTGGGCGCTTATTACGTCGCATACGGTAATACTTTACCTGGTGGAAGAAAAGTGTTTTATGCAAGGAGCATGAAAACAAATTTTCGCATGTTGTGGACAAAGCGGAGTCATTGTATTGTCAAACCATTGTTGATGTTAAGTCTTTGAAAGGCATTTTGAAGTGATACACATAAGGAAGAGAATTTATGTCAACTGCTTTATTATGAGGAACACAATATTTCGGAGTATATACTTACTCCTTCTGGATTGACCTTTGTTTGTTTGTTGTTTAACTCCGCACTCAGTAATATTCCAGCTATATGACGGCGGTCTGTAAATAATCGAGTCTGGACCACACAATCCAGTGATTGACATCATGAACATCGATCCACGCAATTGGGACCGATGACATGCATCAACCAAGTCAGCGAGCCTGACCACCCGATCACGACAAGCATAGTCGCCTTTTACGGCAAGCTTGGATTGCTGAAGACCTATTCTACCCCGGATCTCCACGGCTCTCAGATTCACCTGATGAAGGAGTAAGCATATTCTCCGAAACGTTGTTGACATCCAAAAATCCTCCTCCTTATTGGTGATGTTGTTTTTATGTTCATATCAGACGTCCTTGGTATTTTGAAAGCAAAACAGGGTCCATATCATATATTGGTTGTTTGTTTGTTGTTTTACGCCGCACTCAGCAATATTCCAGCTATATGACGACGGTGTGTAAATAATCGAGTCTGGACCAGACAATCCAGTGATTAATATCATGAACATCGATCCACGCAATTGGTATTGATGACATGCATCAACCAAGTCAGCGAGCCTGACCACCCGATGCCATTAGTAGCTTTTTACGACAAGGATAGTCGCCTATTGCGGCAAGACCTCTTCTACCCCGGATCTTCACGGGTCATATCATATATACAGTCAACTACGGTTGACGAACTCAATGGGACCATTAATTATAATTCGTTATAACCGTAGCTCGTTATAAGCATATGTGCAACATATATACACAAAATGGCCGGGACCAAGAAACAGTTCGTTATATCCGGAAGTTCGTTATAAGCGTGTTCGTTATGAACATGTAGATTCAGGTATTTATTTCTGTACAGCTTCGAAGGCCTGTGGTTTGGGAATGATCATACACGAAAGTCGAAACATATGGGGGAGGTTCATAATTTAAAAGGCAAAATAACATATGACTGACATTACACCTAACCCAGGATTGCCTCGAGAAGAAGGTGAGTGATGGAAAACTAAGTGAGTGAGTAGAGATGTCCGCTGCATTTAAGAGTTTTCCGACAATAGATGAGATGAGGTGAAATAGGGTTTAACGTCGCGTTCATCCTTATTGCGATAATATAGCGACGTGCCTCAGCGTGTGTGGGGATACCCATCTTGAACGCAGTGTTCTCTGAGTCGACCTTGTTTTATCCCCGTATAATGCCGAACGCCAGTTCGGGTAACAACAATCGCCATCTTTTGACGTCTTTTGTCATGGCGAACTGTTGTATGATAGAGCTTTTTCCGGCAGTACCACGACAATGACAACAAGGATGGGCTTCATGACAATAATCTTTGTTAGGAGAGGAACCTTGGTCTGCGGCCTGACGGGTAAACGCTTAATCATCACATGCCGATTTACTTATTTAACACCATGCACACTACATTAAACAATTAAGAGACCCTTTATCCTATACTTTTACAGCAGGCTATATTAGCGGCCCGGCCCTTATTCCTTATATGTAACGACAAATAGATATGAATAAGTTTGATGGGAAGGAAATTAATACAGTTGATAGCCACAAACATATAGGCGTTACGTTCGAATCAATCGGCGAGGGTTTTGCCATGTAAACATGGCTGTTTAAACAACCTCAGAAATACTCATTAAGAAACTTAAGTTTATGTCAAACCGAGACAACTCAAAATTTCTCAAGTTGTGGGGTGGGGTGGGGTGGGGTGGTAGGTGGGGGTTGCACAATAGGTCAGAGTGATTGACAAACAAGAGAGATTGCAATTCTAAAAAACTAGAATCATTATTGTTAGACCAAAATATACACCGCGAGCATCATATTATTTCGAAACTGGTTGGGAACCTGAGCATGCATAAAGATGGAAACGAATACCCTGTCTTTTTTATAAAATATACCACAACACAGTCCCGTCTTTTTTTACCAAATTCGGTTGCTTCCAAAAATACATATTCTATTAGTAATTGAGAAAATATTACCAAACAAACTAATAAATCAATATCATCCGAAGGCCCCTTCATGCTTCTCTTTCGGACATAAAAACATATTTTACATACTAAGCTAAGACAAAAGGTTAGTTAGTTAAATTATGATTTATGCAGACAGGAATAAAAGACAGAGCACAATGTTTGTGTGATAGTTAATGTTAAAATGGACCGCCTCCGTGGTCTAATGGTAGAGCGTCCGCCCGAAGAGTGGAAGGTCCGGGGTTTGATCCCCAGCCGCGTCATACCAAAAGACGTTTAAAGATGGTACTTGTTGTTACCCTGTCTGGGGCTCGGCATTAAGCGGCTAAAACAAGGACTGGTCGGCTCGGAGTCAGTATAATTTGTCTGAGTGGGGTATTCATGTTAAACTGCGGCATGGTATCTCAGTGGGCTAGCACTATAAATCGGCATCAGTCCGGACTAGTACAAGCAGCCACACACATACACGTGCATGCACGTCGCTATATAAGTGCAATAATCTTGAACGCGACGTTAAACTCCATTTCACCTCACCTCACCTCACCTAATGTTAAAATGCATTTACATGTAAGTTTGTCTTTGAGCGTGACTTATTAAATGAAGAAAGAGACATTTTACTTTGAGAGAAGGTTCCGTAAGTGAATAAAATATGTTTAAATCAAATGAGAAGGGACGAATTAGTTTGGTAAACGTTGTGATGTTGTAATGTGATGGGAAACCATTAACTGGTGATGACCCGGTCTCGTGCGAGGAATGATCCCTCAGTTAAAAAAATCCGGCTTTTAACAAGACGTTATGACAACACATATGATAGAAGGCGTCTACCTATTCTCAGTCCATCAATCAGTCAAATCCAACATGACTGTATTACGTATAAAACAGATATTTCGGTGATGCTTGCATCCAAGTGCACTCTTTATATACATGCATATAGAATACGCAAATATAGAGTGAAGTTAAATGAACTCATGATTGCAAATAACGATTTGTTTAACATTGCTGGGGTATGCAATTATACATCACTAACATGGAAGACTATTGGATAGCCCCATGACTATAGCTCGACAATGAAAAAGAAAACGATGTCTTTATTATTAAAAGGTTCACGTACTGAAATCGGGTACTCTTGTAATTTCAAATTTAACCTATTTAAACTGCATTTCCTTTAAAGCATGCCATTCTAGCGCTTACAAAGACGTTCTTCGGTACAGCATCTAGTCAACCGTGTGACGTTGTAAAGTAATGCGTTAATCTTTAGATCGGGGCAATTTGTCACCGGCTTGTCGGAAGTGATAGGTGAATCAGACCCTTCTTATTGTAGATGGCGATTGTATAATAAATCACCAAGGTTGTATATAGCCTAGTTTGTCATTCATGGCCCAGTAGACACCTACACTTAGCAAGTGGAGATTTTTCTGTCAAGTCGCGCGACGTGATCTCGCGTTATCAAAGCTCTTCACAGCGATTCATACCACAAGGTGCGGTGAGCTCATCCAAGGAGAATAATTAGTGACGTTCATGACAAATTTATATTACCCAAAGACACGGGGGTTGCAAATTTGTTTGTTGGTCCTGGCATCAATAAAACTGTGGTCACTTGGCGATAAACTCAAATGAACCGAGACAGGTGTACAATGTGAGTAGAAGTGTCTGCTGTGGGTTAATGGGATACACGATGCGAGATAAATGAACTACAATCAATTTGCAACGATGGACGTCGGAGGTTGTATGTGTGGTCGTGTTTGTTTTTGTTGTTGTCACGTTTTGAAAATGCACGAAAATTCATACAGCATGAAAACTACAGTCTGACAGTAAACTCTGAACCTATAATAATAATAATAATAATAATAATAATAATAATAATAATAAGACCGAAAGCCAATACTTAGAAGTTGCTTCTGCGGTAAACGGAATCAACCTAAAACTGCCCCTAGCAAAGCGAAAGACACTAACTAACCAACCAACCAACCAACCAACTAACTAAAAAGGATGCATTTTAGGATTCCGGCTATACCATAAGCATGACATCATAACCTCTATATGAAAAGAAAACGTATATGTTTCTATTTGAAACATAGAATGGACACCCAGATATTAGGTCGTGACACCTCTTACACGTAGAAAGGAAATCAAAGTAGGATTTGTTCCCAAGTAACCCGGGTGCGTCGTATGAGTCGTACCAGCGCATCATTTGTACTGTGACCTTCTCTGTGACCCTTCACAGATTTGGGCCATAAAATGGCATTCTTTCGTTAGCTGTGGTTCACGAGTGCGTTTTGGCTTAACCCGCTTTGAACAGTATTCGACGTATATCACAGCATGTCAGCTCGGCGTGGAATGAGACAGGTCTTTGATGTTAACACCTTGGTGACACCAGCGGGCAGGGTAGGGTGTTGAGGAAGGGAGAAACAATCAGGTACCCGTTCCACAAAGCGATCTTAGCGCTACGATTGTCGTAAGTCAGTGTTAAAGAATGGGAGTTACGATCGACTTAGCGCTAAGATCGCTTTGTGGAACGGGGGCCTGGACAAATTGCAATTGCGGCGTCTAATACCCCGTTCACATGCACAACATGTACTCACGTAAGTAATATTACACCTGTGTAACTATACACACGTGTGAATATGTAAATTTACTATGCGTTCACGTGAAAAGCATCTTAGGTGTGTAAATAAATGTTAATTATGTAAGGGACACATATTCGTCAGTCTGTTCACGACTTTCAACACAAAACAGGTTGTTTTACAATCACAGTGTAAAGAGAAGAGAGTTACTTAAGAGAGAGTTATTTAATTTGTACACAAAGTTTTAACTCCTTGAAACCAAAAGAAAACACCGTCCGCTCAACTCATTTGTATACACATAAAAGTTGGCAGCTGTTGACAATTTGTAACAGATATTAATCAGATCATCCTCTTATGTTGACAGAAACATTCACATTGCAACAAACACACACAGTGCAAATTTACATTTACATTTGCACCTGCTCCAGACATGATGCAAATGTGCTCCTGGTGTAAATATACACACATGAGTAAACACGTTCACAAGTATACTCACATATGTATTTCTACACACGTATGCACATGTGAACGGGGTATTAGGCGAATAGGAAACCATTGACCCCAATTGTGGTTAGAACTTAGATGACCCCAAGCATCACGCGGAGAGAGATATGAGTGCGTTTTGCTACAATGCCTTAGATCAGGGTCAATGGACATGCCGTGACGCCAAACCTGAGTTTAAGACACAATTTCTCTTCCAAGCGGGGGCGCGGGTGGCCCAGTCATCTAAGGCGCCGCGATTCGCTGTGCAGAGTTGCGTCCCTTGGGCACACCAGAAACCTATGATTGTGAGTTCGAATCCTGGTTCGCCCCGATTAAGTTTCTAGGTTTGTCAGCACCATACCCGTGCTCGTGGGTTTCGCCGAAGTGGTAAACGTCTGAGACCTGCATCATTTCGGGCTTTCCTCCCACATTAAGCTGACACGTCGCGATATAACTGTAATACTGTTAAAAGTGACGTTAAACCCAACTCACTCACTCACTCTCTTCCAAGCACTTGGCTTCATTAATTTTCTAAACTAAAACAATCAGTGTAAGGCATAGTAAGATTTGTACTTCTGAAGTAGTGTGGCATGCAACTGGGATACATTATACGCAACTGTTGCTACCTGTATTCTTGCGAAACTACAGCTTGGTTGAGAATAGTGACTTTGAAATATTGGTATTAGGACTATATAATATTTGGCGGCAATACAGAAATTTCTTGTTTTCTATGGAAGCTTCAACAATGTTTTTTTGTTGTTGTTTAACGCCGCACTCAGCAATATCCCAGCTATATGACGACGGTCTGTAAAATAATCGAGTCTGGACCAGACATCCAGTGATTGACATCATGAGCATCGATCCACGCAATTGGGATCGATGACATGTATCAACCAAGTCAGCAAGCCTGACCACCCGATCCCGTTAGTCGCCTTTTACGGCAAGTATGGGTTACTGAGCCAGGTACCTGATGAGGACATGACACATGCCTGTCAGTGTAGTACCAAGGTACTCGTCTAAATGATGCTGATAATGTATTGATCGACTGTTTTAAAATTTCGTGGGAAAAAGCACGCTCCTTGAAGGGACCAGATGGAAATTCTACTTGAGCTACACTATACTGAACCGCAAAAGAAACGTCACCTCAAGTAACATTGCATGAAAAGTTGTCATTTAAATATTTGGGTAATTTTTGTCAAAGTTTCTCAAATTTAACATTACCTTGTCCGGAAAAAAAACAAATCAAAGCAGATGACAATAAACCCGATCACCTAAACGCATCACGGCAACGGCCATGGTAACCCGATGCACGTGAGTTCCGTGCAAAATGAAATGCACATGCGTTCCCCCATTTCTTGCCCTATAAAAATCCACCAAGATCGGATAACATTCATTCCTTATTGAATTGCTAGAAATCAGCGACATCAAGCCCTTTTGACGATTGCAAGCTTGACAAACAGCCAACACTACAGATGCCCGACCACATAGTGGAAGACCAAGGGTCACCACCCGACGTCAGGATCGTCAGATTGTGCGACAGCATCTTCAAGATCGCTTTGTTACTGCTGCGGAAACTGCTCGACAGACCATGGGGACACACTAGCGACACAGTAGTACGGACACCGTGCGTCGACGATTGACGAGCAGACACCTCCACTGTCACAGGCCACACTGAGGACCCATTCTGACACCACGTCATCGCCGGGACCGTCTTCAGTGGGCATCACGGCACCAGCATTGGCGCCACCAGCAGTGGAAAAGAGTCCTCTTCCCAGACGAGAGTCGTTACTCAGTCGTATCTCAACAGCAGATGGCAGAGAGAGAGAGAGAGAGAGAGAGAGAGAGAGAGAGAGAGAGAGAGAGAGAGAGAGAGGGAGAGAGAGGGGGTGTCTGTCTGGTGACGCCGTGGGGAACGTTATTCGGATGCTTGTGTTGTTGAGAGAGACTCGTGGGGTGGTCCGAGCATCATGGTGTGGGGTGGAATTGATCTTGCACAGAGGGTGGTCTTCAAGAACATCGGTCCAGGGAGACGCAATGGTGTCACAGCAGCTCGGCACATTGATCAAATCTTGAGACCACACGCCATACCTCATTTGGCACGTCGCCGCAACCACAACTTTCAGCATGATAACGCCCGTGCCCACACTGCGAGGGCAACAAGAGACTTCCTCAAGCAGAATGGCAACAGAACCATGCAGTGGTCCCGATTTAAATCCAATTGTTCACCTGTGGGACGAGTTTCAACGACAGCTGAATGACGTCCGACCAAGGCCGACAACTGCAGCTGAACTGCGTCAGGCGTTCCTCAGAGTGTGGACTCAAGTGCATATGGCCTTCATCAACTGCCTCATCCATTCCATGTATCGACGTTGCACGGCAGTCATCAATGCACATGGCGGACACACGACATACTGACTTTTGATGCGATTTTCTCAGAGACTAGTGTTGTGTTTCACTTTAAGAACATTTGACACTTTAATTTCAACCTTGATGATCAGTTTTGCCATGTTTCATCATTTTAATATGTCTCAAAGTATGTTTACAGTGTTTGGACAAATAATGTTTCTCATATATCTATCCATGGTGACGTTTCTTATGCGGTCCAGCATATTTACCTTTACCATGCCTTTCAGATTCACTGAGATGCAACTGTTTGTTTGTTTGTTGTTTTAAGCTGCACTCAGCAATATTCCAGCTACATAACGGTGGTCTGTAAATAATCGAATCTGGACCAGACAATCCAGTAATTGATATCATGAGCCGACGCAATTTGGATTCGATGACATGCATCAACCAAGTCAGAGAGCCTGACCACCCAATCCGGCAATAAGGCAAGCATGGGTTACTGAAGAGGTGAGGTGAGGTGAAATGGGGTTTAACGTCGCGTCCAAGATTATTGCACTTATATAGCGACATGCATGTACGTGTGTGTGTTTGTGTGGCTGCCCGTACTAGTCCGGACTGATGCCGATTTATAGTGCTAGCTCACTGAGATACCATGCCGCAATTTAACATGAATACCCCACTCAGACACAGTATACTGACTCCGAGCCGACCAGTCCTTGTTTTAGCCCCTTCATGGTTGTCGTCATTACACTGTGAAACGTGTGTATCACTTCTTTCTAGTTGTCGTCATTACACTGTGAAACGTGTGTATCACTTCTTTCTGGTTGTCGTCATTACACTGTGAAACGTGTGTATCACTTATTTCTGGTTGTCGCCATTACACTGTGAAACGTGTGTATCACTTCTTTCTGGTTGTCGCCATTACACTGTGAAACGTGTGTATCACCTATTTCTGGTTTTCGTCATTACACTGTGAAACTTGTGTATCACATCTTTCTGGTTGTCGTCATTACACTGTGAAACGTGTGTACCACTTCTTTCTGGTTGTCGTCATTACACTGTGAAACGTGTGTATCACTTCTTTCTGGTTGTCGTCATTACACTGTGAAACGTGTGTATCACTTCTTTCTGGTTGTCGTCATTACACTGTGAAACATGTGTATCACTTCTTTCTGGTTGTCATTATTACACTGTGAAACGTGTGTACCACTTCTTTCTGGTTGTCATTATTACACTGTGAAACGTGTGTACCACTTCTTTCTGGTTGTCATTACACTGTGAAACGTGTGTATCACTTCTTTCTGGTTTTCGCCATTACACTGTAAAGCGTGTGTATCAATTCTGTCTGGTTGTGCTTCCGGTTGCAAAAGAAGCGCTGAAACCTTTTTGGCCATAAAAACTTTCATGTCTTCATATGTGGCTTGATTAAGCGCCGGTGCTCGCTCGTCACGCCGAAGACCCGGGTTCGATTCCAGGCACGGGTACTATGTGTGAAGCCCATTTCTGGTGTCCCCCGCCACTACCGTCAAAGCGGCGTCAAACCATACTCACTCACTCACTTTCCCTGTCTAGCGTCAACAGGATGATGAAAAGAAGGGTTGCATGGTGTTATTCTATGCTAACATACAGCTGTTACATTTTCAGCTGTACACGACGTCGCCTTTTGGAGCCTTTCCACACATCAATACAACATTGGGATTTTCAAAAAGATGTTTGACCCGTGAAGATTCCGGGGTAGAATAGATCTACAGCAACCCATGCTTGCCGTAAAAGGCGACTATGCTTGTCGTAAAGGGATCTAACGGGATCGGGTGGTCAGGCTCGCTGACTTGGTTGATGCACGTCATCAATGCCAATTGCGTGGATTGATGCTCATGATATTAATCACTGGATTGTCTGGCTCGATTATTTACAGACCGCCGTCATGTAGCTGGAATATTGCTGAGTGTGGCGTTAAACAACAATCCAACCAACCAACTAAAAAGATGTTTGCTGAATGATGGTCAGTTTATGCCAAGGAACCTGTCTCAACAAAAGAACCATGTGTGGTCAGATTAAGAGATATTACGTGCGCTTCAAATGAAAATTTCGACAATTTGACTTGGTGTGCGAACCGAAGAGGTGTGGTGAAAAGAGTTTCACGTCTCGTTCAAGATTCTTGTGTGTGAGAGAGAGAGCATGATAACATCCGTGCCAACACTGTGAGAGCAATAAGAGACTTCCTCCAGCAGAATGGCATCAGAACCATGCAGTGGTCCCGATTTAAATCCCATTGAGCACCTGTGGGACGAGTTTCAAAGACGGCTGAATGACGTCCTACCAAGGCCGACAACTGCAGCTGAACTGCAGAGTGTGGCCTCATCAACCGCCTCATCCATGTATCGACGAGAGAGAGAGAGAGAGAGAGAGAGAGAGAGAGAGAGAGAGAGAGAGAGAGAGAGAGAGAGAGAGAGAGAGAGAGAGAGAGAGTCCAACCAAAATGTGTAAACCATTATTTATTTAACTTTAACGACCATCATGTTATTTATTTACTTAGTTTCTGGTTGGTGGAGAGTCATTTATGAAAATATTGGGAGGGGTATGGCCAATCCAGACCTAGACGATTGATTGATGCATGACATTGTACCTCACTATTGCGTGGATCGATGCTCATCATATCAATCAAGTGATTGTCTGCCCCAGACAACATTGCATCAACAAAAAGAAAAAATTCAGAAGTATGCACTGTACCGTAAAAGGAAAATTATGTTTTCTCTGAAGTAACGCAGAGTGATGTATACATACACATAGCTGTTGTTTTTCGTATGTGTACGGTAATGTTGAAACGGTGGTGTCCATATGGTAACAGCTTGGTAAAGAAATAATGTTTATTACTTCAGATTACGTTATTTGTACATTGCTTGTGTTTGAAATAAAAAAACAAGGCAATGACAATGTACTTTGTACCCCATCTGACTATTATAATCAGACTAATACTACTATGCCACCGTTATTCCACCACCAACACCACTACTACGACCACTACTAGTTGCAGGTCGGTAGAAAAAGAAACAACAACCTTAAATATCAAACACATATTTGTTTTATGTCCTCTCACGATTTGTGCTTCGTCAAAATTCGTTGTGGGAGTTTTTTAAATAAATCAGCAACAGGTTTTAATTATAATAAGTAAAATAACATATTTATATTGACAGCAATAGTAAATGAGTTTATTTAATTCTGGTCGGCGGTATAATCAAATCAAGTTATTGATATCACTTCATCATCTCACATGGACTCCCCTGCCTTACATATTAAGATCAATGGCATCGTCGATTATCCAGTAACTCACATCTCCATTCTATTTTGAAATAGATGGAGATATCATAAGCTGGATAAGCATTTTAGCGGTGTGATGTCGTGTTTAATTTTTAGAGTTATGTCCCTTTGATGGTTACATCTCACATCCGGAAAAAATAATGTGATGTTTTCTTCCGAAATATTTGATATTAAGCAAATCTTCCAACCTCATACAAGTTAGTAGACTGTTAGTCCATGTTCAGCGCAATAAGTACATTATATGCACGGTTGTAATGTATAGCGCAGTGTCCTATTGTCCTTGTTTTGGGGGGCTGCGTGGGCAAAATCTTTCTGAACATACCCTCTGACGTAAGGGCTGAAGGTCCCAAAGATTACGCCGAATACGTCATTCGTGCAGTGTTATTGAACACACCAACATTTTCAGTTTATTTATTGTTCAATGAAAAGTGACCCAACTGTATCAGCTGCTGAGCATATATGTTTTTTAAATTTAGAAAAAATACCGTCTTACGGACATTGACACGTTTCAGCTGAGTTTTTGTGTCAACATGGTAAATAGTTCAGTCAGGCCTCTATGTTCTCTCATTATCAGTATCATCTGTGTCAGTACTTAAGTATTGTCATGAATGCTGTTTGATGTTCAATATTATTTGTTTTAAAAATGTTAATCATTTGACGTCGATACATGGTAGACATGATATCATTGACAGACAGTCACAAGGTTTCAGATTGGTTAATTTTATCCACCCAGCAAATAATCTCGGTGAATATAGGGGTCATAACCTGGTCTGTCTGTTTGTCCATTTTTCGTTGTCGTAGCATTACTTGAAAACTGTGACACATTTTCATCAAAACTTGGTACATATTATAACAAGGGGCTGAAGTGGTGCCTTTAGAATTTTATAATTTTTTTTTTTTGGGGGGGGAGTTTCATCTTCTGTTAACTCTTGTCTACATTAGGAACAATTTTCGTGATTCCAGTTCGTGCCGTGTGAATAGAGGATTGAACTTGCATCGCTTGTGCCAGCTTGAAGTACTATTTGGATTTAGTTGATTTTTTTGGACCATGAGTGCACATTTACCCAGTGATCAGTGAAGTTGGTGTGCAGGTTGGGTAGCTTCCTCTTTCTGCCGAACATGATAAAAATTGTACAGATTTTCAGATAACATTGGATTAATTAACCCGAACTCACGACTAACGCTGAAGATCGGAAAGAGTTGTTTAATTTACAAGGGTGTCATATCCTAATAGTCACGAAGGGGTGCTTGATTGGAAAGAGGATCCATGAACTAAGGATAGAGTTGGGTTGACAGGGCTCCATTTCAGGAACTAGCTATAACTTGCATCTGGTGCATGTTGACATCAAAACCTTGTCACATCAGACAAAAACCAATTGCACAAAACCATGATTGGATCGTCTGGTCCAGACTCATTATTTACAGGCAGCCGCCGTCATGTACCTGGAATATTGCTGAGTGCGGCTTTAAACAAAAAAAACAAAAAAAAACATAACATCAACTGTAGATGTATGTAATAAGAAAATATACTGATGAAAATAAATATGGGAACGCTTAGTTTTAGACAATGTAAATTGATATGCTGTCATCTGTTCCTACTGTTTACCAAATACATGTTGGAAACAATGATCACAAACACATCTCAACATCTGAATTTGTTAGCCCACTATTTCAAATGTACTGACATCAAAACTTATTTCCCAATATTTTTCATTGTTCCCTTTTTCTTTTCCATTAGTATATGATCCTTGATACCAGATCAGTTTCTTTAATATTCTGAAATTTTCAGTTCACTGACATGATCGCTTTGAATGGAATCACTTATACATCCAATAAATGTCTTGTCATTATCATAAGATTGACTTCATTCAATCACAATTTGTATCAAATTTGGACATGCATTGGGTTGATGTATTAGGTTGCATTTTTCAATATGAGGTTATACTAGTGTATGTTTCATATAGTTAAATCAGGGGGCGGTCGAGTAGCCTAGTGGTTAAAGCGTTCACTCGTCACGCCGAAGACCCGGGTCCGGGTACAATGTGTGAAGCCCTTTCTGGTGTCCCCCCACTGTGATATTGCTGGAATATTGCTAAAAGTGGCATAAAACCATATCCTAACCTCCACTCCCTGGAGAAAACAGCACGAGATTTGTAATTAGGTATAAAAGAAAAAGTGAAAACAGGTGCTACCCTACCATTCACCATGCATTCATTCCTCCAACATTCTCAACATGCATTTATTCCACACAACATGCTCAAGCTGACCATGTTTACCAAATATAAACCAATACATTTCATCATTTATTCACACAAACTCTGCCCTGAACATTCTGAAGATGGCACAATGTATCTGTTTCAATGTGTTTTCCAGCTCTCTCTGATGTGATGATGTGCTGAGGTGTGACGACCAGGGCAGGTGATGCTGGTCACTCGATGCTTTCACTACGCTGTATCTCACACAATGGGTCGGTGTTCGCTCCGCAGGCTGGTCGTGGTCATCGCGACACTGTCTGTCATGGCAACCATCACATTCTTTATATGTAAGTATCTCTCTACAATACAGCAATTCCATTCTCAAAAGCCAATCTCTCCCTGTGTCCAGTTGAAATATTGTACACCTTGTGACTTAAAAGCAGTATTTGACCACAATAATAAACATTACTTCAGTTACCCATACGGTTGGCCACAACAGTAAACATTGTAACAGTTACCCATACTGGTGACCACAACAGTAAACATTATTTCAGTTACCCTTACTGGTGACCACAACAGTAAACATTGTAACAGTTATCCATACTGGTTACCACAACAGTAAACATTATTTCAGTTACCCATACTGGTTACCACAACAGTAAACATTGTAACAGTTATCCATACTGGTGACCACAACAGTAAACATTGTAACAGTTATCCATATTGGATGACCACAACAGTAAACATTATTTCAGTTACCCATACTGGGGACCACAACAGTAAACATTGTAACAGTTATCCATACTGGTGACCACAACAGTAAACATTATTTCAGTTACCCATACTGGAGACCACAACAGTAAACATTGTAACAGTTATCCATATTGGATGACCACAACAGTAAACATTGTAACAGTTACCCATACTGGTGACCACAACAGTAAACATTGTAACAGTTATCCATATTGGATGACCACAACAGTAAACATTGTAACAGTTACCCATACTGGTTACCACAACAGTAAACATTGTAACAGTTATCCATACTGGTGACCACAACAGTAAACATTGTAACAGTTACCCATACTGGTGACCACAACAGTAAACATTGTAACAGTTATCCATACTGGAGACCACAACAGTAAACATTGTAACAGTTACCCATACTGGTGACCACAACAGTAAACATTATTTCAGTTACCCATACTGGTGACCACAACAGTAAACATTATTTCAGTTACCCATACTGGTGACCACAACAATAAACATTGTAACAGTTACCCATACTGGAGACCACAACAGTTAACATTGTAACAGTTATCCATACTGGTGACCACAACAGTAAACATGGTAACAGTTATCCATACTGGTGACCACAACAGTAAACATTGTAACAGTTACCCATACTGGAGACCACAACAGTAAACATTGTAACAGTTACCCATACTGGAGACCACAACAGTAAACATTGTAACAGTTACCCATACTGGTTACCACAACAGTAAACATTGTAACAGTTACCCATACTGGTGACCACAACAGTAAACATTGTAACAGTTATCCATACTGGTGACCACAACAGTAAACATTGTAACAGTTACCCATACTGGAGACCACAACAGTAAACATTGTAACAGTTACCCATACTGGAGACCACAACAGTAAACATTGTAACAGTTATCCATACTGGTGACCACAACAGTAAACATTGTAACAGTTACCCATACTGGTGACCACAACAGTAAACATTATTTCAGTTACCCATACTGGAGACCACAACAGTAAACATTATTTCAGTTACCCATACTGGTGACCACAACAGTAAACATTGTAACAGTTATCCATACTTGTGACCACAACAGTAAACATTATTTCAGTTACCCATACTGGAGACCACAACAGTAAACATTGTAACAGTTACCCATACTGGTTACCACAACAGTAAACATTGTAACAGTTACCCATACTGGTGGCCACAACAGTAAACATTATTTCAGTGAATCTTGAAATTTTCCCTCTAACCCAATTTTAGTAACGTTTATGCTTTTGTTTATGTCTTTGAGAATGCCATGATATTTCATTTTGAAATGGTTTACGACTGACCATGTTTTCCAGATGAATTTGTTGTTTTAATAATCAGATTAGTTCGAGATTGCAGACTTACGGAAAATCAACCAACTTCTCCCTTACATTCCTACTATATAAATTAAAGATGATAGTTTTAATGAAATAGAAATTCAAATTGACAAACAAAGAAAGTAATTTATCAGCGATAAGTGTATTCGGCGTCACGACAGTCGTCACTTGTTTTTAAACATAACGGTCATTCGGTTGCGAGTTCAACTCCAAGCATGGTTGGGGCCCTCTATCACAGTGGGGAGTTTTGACTGGTGGCAGTGATAGTATAGAGAGCTCCCCGAATGGACTATCGCTGTGAGGAGCTTGTAGCTGGGTCCTGTCTCACACTTCAATGAAACAACTCAACTGGACCCCTGCAGCTTCAATTGCTGTCAAAAGTAAGCAGTAAATGCATTAAGGAGTAATGCAGGATAAGTGTACGAATGAAAAAATATTTCGATTTTTGTAAATTTATTTCAGATTCCCTCAGTCTGGATTCCCCAGGCCTTCCTGGTATTAAGCAAGGCCAGTTGGTGAAATTGCGAGCTCGGCAGCGCCAGTTGGAGGAAGGCATGACACCCCTGATGGAGAAACATGAGTCCGCCGATTCCGACCAAGCACTTCTATTCCACCATGCACAAGAAGGCAATGTTGAAGGCTTTAAGAGTATAAGGAACAAAAACTTTGATGTGAGAATCATGAACAGTAATGTGGTGCGAGAGAAGACACCATCCAAGGGGAAGAAATCCAAGCTGTCGGAGAAGATGTCGTGGCCGGACAAGAGGAAGGGAGACAAGGGGAGACAAGTAGCTAAAGTCCACAGTCCAAAGCACAGGTCTCAGAGACTGGATGAGTTCATGGGAGTGACGAATCCTCTTGCTGTGCCGCGGATAGCCGAATATTGTAATATACCTGTGAGGGAAGTCCGGGGACGGGAGGGTGAGTATCCGTTTCAGACAGGTGGGCCTCCTTGAAAATATGAGAGTGAGTGAGTGAGTTGGGTTTAACGCCGCTTTTGACAGTATTCCAGTTATATCGCGGCGTGTCAGCTTAATGTGGAAGGAAAGCCCGAAGTGATGCACGTCTCAGACGTTTACCACTTAGGTGAAACCCACGAGCACGGTAATGGTGCTGACAAACCTAGAAACATAATCGGGGCGAACCGGGATTCGAACCCACAATCATAGGTTTCGCGCATGCCCAAAGGACGCAACTCTGCACAGCGATTCGCGGCACCTTAGACGACTGGGCCACCCGTGCCCCTGAAAATATTAGAACAATATTCTATATATAGAAAAACACAGCGTGTAATCTTGTTGTGGGAGGTAAGCTCACAGCGGTGCAGGTCTCAGACATGTACTGCTTTGGTATAACAGGGCGGTCGGGTTGCCTGGTGGTTAAAGCGTTCACTCAACACACTGAAGACCCAGGTTCGATTCCCCACATGGGTACAATGTGTGAAGCCCATTTCTGGTGTCCCCCACTGTGATATTGCTGGAATATTGCTAAAAGCGGCATAAAAAACATACTCACTCACTGACTTTAGTGAAACCCACAAGTAAGGCTACTGGGCTGTCAAACCTAGAGACATTACCGGGGCTAACAGCAATTGAAAGCCACAATAGGTTTCTGCACAGAGAATTGTGGCTTCTCAGACAACTGAGCCACCAGTTCACCCCTACCCATGCAACAATGCACTTAAACCTTATAACTTCAAACTTCAAAGAGATTTTCAGAAAGAAAATCACAGAATTCATCATTCCAAAGTACTAATATGACAATTATAACTGAAAAACAGAATAAAAACTTCAGCCCATTCAGTAGCCCACCACGATGTAAAATATTTACAAACTTCACGTAAACTGCACAATGACATGAAATGCAATGATTAAAAATATTCACACTGTGATGGCAACATTATCTGTTTATGATTCTGAATAATGCCCTGTAATCTTTGCAGTGGCAACTATAGTGTAACTTTTACATTTCAACGCTGTTAAAACTATTTATTACCGTATCAATGTAATAAGCGCCCCGCTCTATTAAGTGCCTATGGCGATATTTGCTAATATATTGGCTAGTGAACAATCCAAATCAGCACCCCTTCCAATTATCTATCGTATGTGAACATTTCAGGCTGTCAGCATAAACCACGAAATTTATGATTTTTCAGCTCTGTGTTTTTTACCGAAATAAAATTCTAATAAGAGACCCCTATTTCTAATTTTGAGAGCGCCCTGGGCGCTTATACGTTGAATACGGTATGTACTTCAGTGAGATAGACTGACTTTTCTGAAGTTGAGAAAAGTGATATTTGCATTGACACCTGATATACAGAACTATTGTCATACAAGAGTTGCCTCCCCTTAAATTGTCTCCCTTTATCCTCTCAAGCCCTTACCAGACTGTTGACGTACTGTTGACGTCATTTTTACGTTTGTTCCACATTGACAAGGCAAATAAATGACAGATGGTCTTTTATGGAGTTAATATAACTTCTTGCCGTTTATTATTCTCTCGAAAATGTTCAGTTTTAAACTGTAAATTTCCCATTTAACTTGTCAATCTAGACTGTTCGTTTCCAAATACTGTAAATTAATTTTACTATTTACAGTATTTGGAAGGACCAAATATTTCATAAAGCAAAGAAAGAAGACAACAGATGTACCAATTTCTTCTGTATAAGTTTATTTTACTGACATCCTAAAATAAACGATCAACACGATATGCATGGACTATTCCATGACTGGTGTGATATACCATATTTGACGTAATAAGCGCCCAGGGTGTTCTCAAAATTAAAAATAGGGGGCTCTTATTAGAATATTATTGAAGGTTGAGTTGAAGGATAAATTTTGTGGTTTATGCTGACAGACTGCAATGTATTTTTACGACAGATATATTTTTCCAGAATTTAATTGCCTATAATTAAGAATGCATATAACACACGAGTGCGTATTATACACGAATAAATAAGACTTGTGTACATTGATCAATTGGAAGTCCTTTTACAAGCGCTTCAGTGACTTTGCCCAAGTACTCAAAAAGCTGGCCACATCATTAGAATTTTACCATTTAATTTTTATTTTCTGAAACAATTGGAAAAACTGTATGGCATTAGAAATATGATTCTCTTTAGGACAAGGGGAGCACCAGTTGCCCAGTCGTCCAAGGCCCCGCGATTTGCTGTGCAGAGTTGCGTCCCTTGGGCACACCAGAAACCTATGATTGTGGGTTCTAATCCCGTTTCACCCTGATTATGTTTCTAGGTTTGTCCGCATCATACCCGTGCTCGTGGGTTTCACCGAAGTGGTAAACGTCCGAGACCTGCATCACTTCGGGCTTTCCTCCCACATTAAGCTGACACGCCGCGAAATAACTGCAATACTGTTAAAAGCGGCATTCAACCCAACTCACTAACGCAGATCTGAAGTACTGTATGAAGTGATGCAGAGATTTATTAAGGATTCCATTATAGTGCTTTAGTTATTTTGTTCAAATTTGGATTTCTTATAAAGTGTTTATTTTCATGAGGTATTTTAGCTTTGAATTTTAACATTCATTCAACATGTTCAATGCAATAATGTTAAATGAAGCCGCTTCCTCTTTATTGGTCTGGGGCGGTCGAGTAGCCTAGTGGTTAAAGCGTTCGCTCATCGCGCCAAAGACCCGGGTTTGATTCCCGACATGGGTACAATGTGTGAAGCCCATTTCTGGTGTCCCCGCCGTGATATTGCTGGAATATTGCTAAAAGTGGCGTAAAACCATACTCACTCACTCACTCTTTATTGGTTCTTCAATCTCATTAAAATCAGACCTTAGTTCTCTCTACTGCTAAACAAAGATCTGAGGACATCCCAGTTGAGGTCATGTCAGAACGACCTTTCATCCGACCAATCAGAGCGTCGCTTACCAGATAATGAAAGTGACAGTCGGAATGTGATTTCTAATCATGCATCCTCGGAAACTTTAACATGGGGTATTCCGACGATAGTTATGGGTGTAATGACTGAGTCCATACAATCTAGACCATCTATTATCCATTCCAGAATGTTCTTTTGTTCAGGTTTCAAAATTTTAATCGAGAATTTGTCAAAAATATGTTTTGAAGCGTTGTCGCCAATTTGACAATAGTACCGTAAAGCACGAGAAAGCTGCCTTCTAATTGGTCATTCCATTGGTCGGTCAAAGTTCGCACAAGGTCGGTCTGACGTGACCTTTTATGGGATGTCCTCAGATCTTTGTTTAGCGGTAGCGAGAACTAAGATCTGATTTTAATGAGATTGTTGGTCCTGTTATCAGTGAAATACAAGTCACCTCGACAACATGTATAAAGCTGTAACAAGAGTTATAGTTTTCCAGCATGAACTTGGAAATGTTTCATTTTTACTGACATTTGCTGCAGACTTGGGGCCTCTAGCAGGTCTAGATAGATCCCTGTGATCTATTAACTCACGCCTTACTGTTTCATCCCCAGGTGAAGCTCCTCCAGGCTACTCCCTCAAGTCTGTGTATCTCATTGTACGACACGGAGACCGATCCCCGATGGGCAGCTTCAAGAACTCACCAAATCCAATTCTCAGCTGCCAACATGACTCATCCAAAAAATTTGACATCCCCAATTTTGACAAATTTGTCTCAACGATGCAGTATTACCAATCTCATCTCCATCCCGGAAACACCTTCCCTTTCCACCTGTACCCCCGCTCCCAGACGTGTGAGAGCTCAGAACTCACCGGACAGGGTTCCCTGCAGCATCTGCTGACTGGCTGGCACCTTCACGAGCGCTACGTCCAAAAATGGCGGTTGTTCTCAGAGCCCTTCAGCCCCAGCCAGGTGTATGTGAAAAGCACGGGTTACAGTCGAACATACCAAAGCGCGATAGCTCTTCTCTACACATTCCTCCCTGCTTTGAATTTGACCGATTTGAACATCTTTCGGTCTGATAATTTGTTTTTTTGTTCAGAGAAATCGTTTGGACATTCCTGTTCCTGTCCTGTGCTGAAGCATTACAAAAAGATGAGTGATGGCGAGGCAGGGGCCTATGATAGGAACAACACGGATTTGAAGCGGGTCCGACAATACATCGCTAATGTCTATAATATAAAGAGACAGGAGTTGCCATGGCTATGGTCAATGATAGACACCCTCATGGCATATGCTTGTCATAAGATATCTCTCCCTTGCAACAAAAACAATGACTGCATAGAACCCTCATTTCTAGCAGAACTTTGGCATCAGCTTGACTTGCATGGTGCCAGACTAGATGAATTAGATTCCTATCAAAAATATGCTCGTCTGGGTATTCATCCATTGTTGTATGAGATCAAACAACACATGGTTCTCACCACCAAGAAGAAGGCGAAGGTGAAGTTTGTTCTGTACTCTGGCCACGACACAACGGTCAGTCCTTTGGCCACTGCGTTAGGAATTGGACATGGACGATGGCCAAAGTATGCAACGAGAATTGCATTTGAGTTGTATTCAAGAGAAGAGCCGAAAAAGCATCACTTTCTCCGTATTTTGATGAATGGTGAAGACGTAACCTCAAGGGTCAGCTTCTGCAAGGGTCAGGCTAAGAGTGGGTTTTGTAAATTGAAATATTTTGTTGAGTTTGTTCAGAAGGAAAATCTCTCCCTATTTAATGGTAAGACTTATGCTCAGGCCTGTGAGATGCCAACAACACATTAAAAAGTTTGAAAGTGCTAACGTAGGTCATGTTGAAGTTGCCTGGTTGTTTCAATCATGATACACAACAACATAGAGAAAATGTGTGATTCCGGCTCTATCATGTCTATAGGCAATGTATTGTGTTCAATGAGGATGACAATGATTGTTTGTTGATGGTGACAAGAAAGGGGATCTGTTGGGATGATAGTTCTGAATGGTCTTGTGTGAGCTTATGTCAGCTTTCTCTTGTCAGGCTGCTTATTATAGTTTAGCTTTTGAAGTCTCCCAAACCACAATGTCAATGATGCTGAACCTTTGAATTGCTGATCTGAGCAATGGTGTCTAAGGATGTGCTCCCTGCCACTTCATTTTGGCCCATACTCAACCATGTCCGTGTGCATCTTTGTCATATTGACATTAGTTATGAACGTGCACTACATTTCTGTGAAAGAATAATTGTGTATTATGGTCTACCGGTACATGTGTTGGGAACTTTGACCTCATTCCTGTTTGTTAAAAGATGGTACTTGTTGTTACCCTACCCCACTCGGCATTAAGGGGCTAAAAAAAGGACTGGTCAGCTGGGAGTCAGTATACTGTGTCTGAGAGGGGTATTCATGTTAAACTGTGGCATGGTATCTCAATGGGCTAGCACCAGCACTAGCACCCCCATATTTTGGGGCGACCCTCCCCTGGTTCCCTCTGACCCACCCCAACCTGTAATAAATGACTGGTCCCTGAGTGCTCTAACCAAACCCCTTCTAACAGGGTTCACATACAAGACAGAAAATAGTTCGAACTGTAGGTTGGTCCAGCTGCTCAGTTTGTTGGCGAATTGGATCTTCATGCATGCAATGTGCACTTCTTTCTGGTTGTCGGGGACACGGGTGGCCCTGACGTCTAAGGCGCAGCGATTCACTGTGCAGAACTGCGTCCCTTTGGCACCCCAGAAACCTATGATTGTGGGTTCGAATCCCGGTTCGCCCCGATTATGTTTCTAGGTTTGTGAGCACCATACCCTGCTCGTGGGTTTCACCGAAGTGGTAAACGTCTGAGACCTACATCACTTCGGGCTTTCCACCCACATGAAGCTGACACGCCGGGATATAACTGGAATACAATTAAAAGCGGCGTAAAACCATACTCACTCACTCCCGTGCAATGTGACAGCAGAGGCCATCAAAATGGGCTTAACCTCTTGTACCTTTCAGGAGTCAAACCAGAATCTTGAATACAATGAGCTAATACTCCAATTCTACCCCACTGCCCCTGAACAAATTGAGAAAAAAGTATGAAATATTTACAATTCAGAAGCATATTAAACAACATAATTCAGATTTATTTTTTTCAAAGTGTGATGAAGTTGCTTTCTTCTTGATCATATAAGCTGGATTACATTTGTAATTGCCAACTTTGTATTAATGCCTGGAGTATTTGCTGGTTGGTTTTTAGTTTATGCATTAGGCCAGACGCTTTTTCTTCTTTTCTTTTTTCTTTTTAATTATATTTGCCCCAAAAAGTTCAGGTCGGTAGGTGAAAAAAACCACCCCAAAAAACAATCCTATTTCAAATATATTTACAGTAGAACATGGATATAACGAACTACAAGGGACCGGAGAAATCAGTTTGTTATATACATTGTTCGTTATATACGTTTTCGCGAGGAAACAACTGCCATCTTGGATCAAACCAACACAGTACAGCATGCAGCATTGCCTGCCATGTTAGCGTGTGAAAGTGAAGTGACACTTTGACATCATCTCATGAAATTTATGTTTGTCTTACAGACAGGATTAGTCCAGCTGCATGTAAGATAAGCATACAGCAAGTTCAACAAGTTTGAATCATCATCGCTGATTTTGTTGATTCGCCGCTGATTGCGTATAGCCAATTGTTAGTGACACTTGACACTGAGTGAGATTTCTCATTTCGCTATACACGTCACTAATTAGTGGTATTTGGGCTTGTTGGGGATCAGATATCTGTTCGCTATATACGTTAGTTTGCTGTAGAGAGTTCGTTATATATGCAAATTTATATGTGACAATACAGAGGAGATAAATCGGCGATTTTGTAACACTTCGTTGTATATATCCGTGTTCGTTATATCCATGTTCTACTGTATTTTTTTCCACTAAATGTTAAGTAGGGGGGATTAAATGGGGGACGGAGTTTTCAACATAAAATATTGATAGTTTTTAATTATAGTATTGTAAATAATTTATTTTGATAGTGACTGTAAATAAGGGGTGTTTTTTAAATTTTGTTTACTTTTGTTGGAAGTAAGGAAGAAAATCACTGCTTTCATGTTTAAGAAAGTTTTTTTTTTGAGTTGGCGGCCTTGTGAACCAAATTTTTGAGGATTCTTGCCTCCTGTTTATAACCATGATGATGCTGGGAGAACTCATTCACAGTTTTAGCTTCTCATCATGTCTTCATCAATCCTACACCGCCTCCGTGGTCAAGTGGTAGAGCGTCCGCCCGGAGAGTGGAAGGTCCGAGGTTCCATCCCTGGCCGCGTCATACCAAAAGACGTTAAAAGATGGTACTTGTTGTTACCCTGTCTGGCGCTCTGCATTAAGGGGTTAAAGCAAGGACTGGTCGGCTCTGAGTCAGAATACTGTGTCTGAGTGGGGTATTCATGTTAAACTGCAGCATGGTATCTCAGTGGGCTAGCACTATAAATGGGCATCAGCCGGTCTAGTACAAGCAGTCCCCCACACACACACACAGACACGTGCATGCATGTCGCTCTATAAGTGCAATAATCTTGGACGCGACGTTAAACCCAATTTCACCTCACCACCTCATCAATCCTACTTTAATCATTTGTATATGTATTCAATTGTTTTGGGTGTACTGCGTTTTAGGAGGTTATGGATGGTAGGGCCACGTTCATTTTTATTTAATCTTGATCATGTTGATTACATAGAAACCTGACTTAGTTGATGCATGTCATCGTATCCCAATTGCATGGATGGATGCTCATGATGTCAATCACTGTTAAACAAACATAGAAACCTGCCATACATTTTGACAGATGTATTAAGAATTGTGACCCTTTTTGGTGATCGGTATTTATTAACAATGCAGCATGTTGCAATCTTTTTCAAGCATATAATTTGTTACAATAAAAGCATTGGGACAAGATTATTTGGGAGACTAACCTATTAACTTGGAGAAATACTGTCTCCTTTACTTGCCATGAAGAATGACCTTGATATACTTTGTAAATAAGCTTGTATATGAACTATTCTACTCAAAAGAATTTAAGAACACCCTATTCTCTCATATTACAATAGTTTTATGCCATGATGATGTTTGATCAACTTCAGTATTGTGAAAAAATTGGGTGGTCTTTAACTTCTTTTGAAAAGTAAATATGTCATCCATCTCTGCAAATGACTGATCATGTGAATTGCTCCTACTTTTGGCTGAAAGGTCAAGCCAAAATATAAATACTGTTGATAGCAACGTTAAACTCACTTTATTAGATTTTCAAAGTTCACTTTTTCTTCTTCCCCAGTGGGAATTTTAGTCAACCTGTGTTTGTCGTAAAAGACAACTTAAGTGATCAGACTCAATGACTTGGTTGAATGCATGTCATCGAACCTCAATGGAATGGAGCATTGCTCATAATATCAATCACTGAATTGTCTGGTCTTTGATTATTTACAGATTGCCATCATTTGGCTGGAATTTTGCTGAGTGCAGCGTTATATAACACATTTCACACCAAAAACTATTTTGTGATTTTATTCATGTTTTTTGGAAAAAAAGTTTTTTCACTCAGACAACTTATGAAAAATCTGTGCTCCAACAAATAAAAAAATATTTGCATTGTGGTTTTGATTTCCCCGTTAGAAAAACTTCTTTCTTTGTCCCTAACAAGTTGATGCTTAAACTAGAGATATTTTTTTTGGTCTTATTGTATCCACAACTTTTTGTATTATTTATTTTCTTCAAACAAACTGTCTTTAGATATCTGTGTTATCTATTATGGATGTGATTCATATGAAGCATGAATGTTTGGTAGGACTACGTATGTACTGTTTTATAAGTGTGAGTGAATATGGTTTTACGCCGCTTTTAGCAATATTCCAGCAATATCACGGCGGGGGACACCAGAAATGGGCTTCACACATTGTACCCATGTCGTGAATCGAACCCGGGTTTTACAAGCAAAAAAAAGACGATTCAAAGAGCAGTTGTTTTTGTTGGTGCTTGGAGACAACAAAATGATGTGAGGCGGGCTGTTTGGTAGTGAGACGAAGAAGAAAATCTATTAATTAATGAAAGAGTGCTATGAAGAGTAGACAAATGAACTGTTTCAAGGTCAGTAAATTCAGAACTAGTGGCATTATTTTTTAATGTTCTCTTGTGTACTCAAAATATAGAGACGTGAAGATCCGGGGTAGAATAGGTCTTCAGCAACCCATGTTTGATCAGGTGTTCCGGCTCACTGACTTGGTTGATGTATGTCATTGTATCCCAAGTGTGAAGATCAATGCTTATGACATTAATCACTGGATTGTCTGGCCCAGACTCGACTATTTACAGACCGCTGTCATACAGCTGGAATATTGCTGAGTGCAGTGTCAAACAACTAACGAACAAATACAAAAAATATTTTGTTTCAGTTACACTTAACATGCAGTTAATTTCACATACACAACACAATGAATGTATGTCATATATTGATCCTATTTGCTTTCTAATTATCCAACTTGTCAAAGGTTGTAGTTGTTTCTGTTTTTGTAGGAACTGAAAATGACCAGTGCAGTTTCTGCCAGTTGCATGTTTTTGGTAACTTGTTTCTTTGTTTATAATGTATATTTTGCATATCATTTTGTGTATGAAAATGTTGAGTGAGGAATATGGTAATATTCTGGAATGAGGGAGTTCTTTTCTAAGGGTATGGGGTTACAAGAACACATGCAGGCTTGTGATCGATCTCTATTGTCTTGTATACACTTCACTGGTGGATCCAGAGGGGTGCACTGGTGAATATAGAGGGGTGCACTGGTGGATATAGAGGGGTGCACTGGTGGATCCAGAGGGGTGCACTGAGGGGTCCAGAGGGGTGCACTGGTGGATCCAGAGGGGTGCACTGGTGGATCTAGAGGGGTGCACTAGTGGATCCAGAGGGGTGCACTGGTGGATCCAGAGGGGGCACAGGTGGAGATAGAGGGGGCACAGGTGGAGATAGAGGGGTGCACTGGTGGATCTAGAGGGATTTACAATCCCTTTTTTTATACACCTTACATGTTAACTGCGCCAAAGGACAACTTTAGTATTATGTGCTACCCCGTTTTTCAAAATCCTGGATCCACCTGTTCCTGCATCTTGTGTATACAAGACAGTATTGATGAGGATGCAGATGTTGACCTTCAACTTGAGACTGGTCACCTTGGTCACTGAGACACTGTCCAGGCCACACTTTGTATTTATATGTAATGGTCCACATGTTTGTGTGAACCAATTAACTTGGGTAGGAAGACACAAAATATCCAAAATATGGTGTAGCTAAAGTTTGTTTGGGTCGTTCAGTGTCATTGGAAAAGGGACATGTTAATACTGTATTAAGTGCTGGATGTCTTGCTTTGTTTACAGTAACATGTAAATGTATTTACTTCTGTCAGAGGGGGCATGGGTGACCCAGTCGTCTCAGGCGCCACGATTCGCTGTGCAGAGTTGCGTCCCTTGGGCACACCAGAAACCTATGATTGTGGGTTCGAATCCTGGTTCGCCCCAATTATGTTTCTAGGTTTGTCAGCACCATACCCGTGCTCGTGGGTTTCACCGAAGTGGTAAACATCTTGAGACCTGCATCACTTCGGGCTTTCCTCCCACATTAAGCTGACACACCGTGATATAACTGGAATACTGTTAAAAGCGGTGCTAAACCCAACTCACTCACTCACTTCTGTCAGAAAAGGTTTTACTCTCTTGGTTAGCCTTTTGTAGGGTAACAGACTGTATACATTGTATACAATGCTCCTGATCAATTATTATTTAAAAAGGTTAATCATGTTAACAGTTACTGTTTTGAGATGTGTGTGTTTTATGTTTTTATTTTCTAATTTATCAGAGTGGTTGAGGAAAAAACATCAATTAATTTTTTCAATATTTGTTTTGTGACTTTAGACACCAGTGGTTTGAACTGAAAAGTGTTAAAAAAAAATTCTGTGATAGAGCCCCTTTGATGGGTGCACAGAGGTTATGAGTGAGAAGACTGTGAGTGACCTCCCTTGGTTGTCTCACAACTCGCATGTGTTGAAGTTGAGGGAGGTGGGCATTGGAAGCTGATCCTTATATACCCACATTCCACCACCAGGTAGCGTGAAGATCCAGGGTAGAATAGGTCTTCAGCAACCCATGCTTGCCGTAAAAGGCGACTATGCTTGTCGTTAAAAGCGACTAACGGGATCGGGTGGTCAGGCTCGCTGACTTGGTTCATGCATGTCATCGGTCCCAATTGCGTGGATCGATGTTCATGATGTAAATCACTGGATTATCTGGTCCAGACTCGATTATTTACACACCGCCGTCATATAGCTGGAATATTGCTGAGTGCGGCGTAAAACAACAAACCAAACCAAACCAAATCAAACCACCACCAGGTAGATGTCCGATCCATCCACTACTGTTCACTGCCAGGCAGATGCCTTGTCACTGTGTTGTCTTCATTTACGACCAACAACACTTAGTAACATGACTACTATCTTCACCATCACATGCCACCACCCACTGTTAACCAACCACAACCACCACAACTCCACCTACCACTGTCACCACCAACCGCTACCACTCCCACCATTACCCACACCACCAACCAGAAGTACCACCATCACCGCCATCCCCACCAACCACAGCTACGCCCACCACTACTACCACTACTACCACCAACCACAATGCGCGCGCACGCATGCAAGCACGCACACACACACACACACTTTGATTATCCACCATTCTGTAAACCAGCACCCTAACAAAACAGCACCCTCTAAACCTGCAGGGGGCATGGGTGGTCCAGTTGTCTAAGGCGCCGCGATTCGCTGTGCAGAGTTGCGTCCCCTGTGCATGCCAGAAACATATGATTATGGGTTCGAATCCCTGTTCGCCCCGATTATGTTTCAAGGTTTGTCAGCACTATACCTGTGCTCGTGGGTTTCACCGAAGTGGTAAACGTATGAGACCTGCATCACTTCGGGCCACATTAAGCTGACACGCGGTGATATAACTGGAATAATGTTAAAAGCGGCGTTAAACCCAACTCACTCACCCACTCTGCACCTCCACGTTGATAATCTTCACATCCCACAACACCATAACCTAACACATTTCCACGTCTGGAACACCTGTCTTGTGCATACTGTGTGTATATATCGGTTAATCTAAACCAAAGACCAGCTTTCATGTTGTTTTTCATTTCACATTGTTTGTGTAAATAACTGCATATATGTGCTTGCATAATTATATATATTTGCTTTCTGTGAAATAAATGTTGATATTAGCCAATTTGACTTCGTCATTGTCATCTTCTAACACGCCAGGCTTAATTACAAAATATGTGGTAAATGTCATCGGTCACTTTGGACTGTCGCTGAGTCAACTTCAGCACTGTATGGGGCGGTCGGGTAGCCTAATGGTTAAAGCGTTCGCTCGTCACGCCGAAGACCCGGGTTCGATTCCCGACATGGGTACAATGTTTGAAGCCCATTACTGGTGTCTCCCACCGTGATATTGCTCGAATATTGCTAAAAGCGGCAGAAAACCAAACTCACTCACTCACTTCAGTACTGTTGAGCATCGTTATAACAAGGATGAAGAACGGGTCCCCAGCATCCCATGCTTGCTGCCAGCTTGTTAGCTTGTTGTTCGCTGATACGATCTGACAAGAGAGTATTGGGTGGTCAGACTCCGTTACCTAATCTTGCCAAATTATCCCTAACACTTGGAATACTACTGAACAAGTCTTTCAAGTCAAATTGCACTAGATGTCCGGTTTTTCTAAATGCCGAGAGACCCAGGAATATCGGGGGTAGAATAGGTCTTCAGCAACCCATGCTTGCCGTAAGAGGCGACGGGATCGGGTGGTCAGGCTCGCTGACTTGGTTGATGCATGTCATCGTAACTATCCCAATTGCGTGGATCGATGCTCATGGTGTCAATCACTGGATTGCCTGGTCCAGACTCGATTATTTACAGACCACCGTCATATAGCTGTAATATTGCTGAGTGCGGTGTTAAACAACAAACCAACCAACAAAGATGCTGTAGTAGTCGAAGTGGAAGTAATTTCAATTGTAGCATCAGCTGTGGTAGTAGTAGCAGTTGTTCCACGGATGATGTATTCGTCTTTGTAGAAATTGTGCATAAACCTCCTAAAACATTACAGTAAATATGTCTTTTACGGTGGCCCATAAGGGACATGGAGTCTGTTTTTTTCAATATTATGATATTTCACTTACTTTTATCGTAACCTTTTGCAAATTAACACAATTTGTCATACAAATATGTGATAAGTCATGTATAAAAACAACCCAAAACATGGACAATGTACTTTCAAGTAGCTATTGAATCGTTGAAATGTGAAGCGAAAATGTCGAAAACTAAAATGGAGTTGTCAAAAACAAAAACGAAAATGTCAAAAACAAAAGCGAAAACATCCGAATTTCTTTGTGACGGGTGCCACCAAGCGTGGCAGGATACACTCACCTCTTCCAGAACATCCGAGTTTCTTTGTGACGGGTGCCACCAAGCGTGGCAGGATACGCACACATGTTCATAATATCGTTGTAATCGTACAATCGACTCTGCTTTTGCCGGAGATTTCTTATGAATATGGAAAGGGTTTTGTCGCTTTTATTTAACCTGCGCTAGTAACAGCACTGCAAGCTCTGTTGGACGAGACTCCAAGGGGATATGTCACGAGCGGTCTTGACATATCCATGACAGACTAGGCAATCAAGGATTCTACTTGCCACAAGTGGTCAAGAAATACACTATTCATGCTCATTCTTCCCTTGTTTGCGTGTTGTTGTTTTTATCTTGACCGATTTTCTGTATCTGGGTCGTAAAATATCGGCGGAATGAAAAGGAACGCTGTGAATTAAATGTGCTTACCTTCAATAACAACGTTAATTTCAGCGACAGACCAGAGAGGACAAACATGTAACGGAGGCAACTGGTCTGTGATGAGGACCACGAGAGATAGATATGATGTAACTTTATCATGGTAACGAGAATCCAAATGCAACAGAACTGTTTGCCACGTTATAAATGCAGGTCGTTCGTTGTCAAGAAGCCTGAGAACAAGTTTACCGTCGTCGTTATGCATTGTTGCGATCATTCAATTGATTTGGGTTTGTGTGTGAACTTTAATGATTGACTTTCGTTACATTATGAATTTTATCTTTTGTTTATTGACTTTGACTTGGTATAAACTTGAACCTTTGTTTAATGACTTTGATTGAGTATGAACTAAAACCTTTGTTCATTTACTTTGATTGAGTATGAACTAAAACCTTTGTTTAATGACTCTGATTGAGTATGAACTAAAACCTTTGTTCATTTACTTTTATTGAGTATGTACTCAAACCTTTGTTCAATTACTTTGATTGGGTGTAAACTTGAACCCCTTGATTTACTGAATTAGACTGGATATGATCTTGAATCTTATTGGCATGGACAGGAGGAACGGGTGGCCCAGTCGTCTCAGGCGCCGCGATTCGCTGTGCAAAGTTGCGTCTCTTGGGCACGCCAGAAACCTATGATTGTGGGTTTGAATCCCGATTCGCCCCGATTATATTTCAAGGTTTCTCAGGACCATACCTATGTTCATGGGTTTCACCGGAGTGGTAAACGTCCGAGACCTGCATCACTCCGGGCTTTCCTCCCACATTAAGCTGACACGCCGCGATATAACTGGAATACTGTTAAAAGCGGTGTTAAACCCAACTTACTCACTCACTCAGTATCCATCCAATGACACGTGTCTCCTCGCAAATTTCATGTTTGCGTGTTTCTTTGTCTTTTCAGACTGGGATTGCACTTTGTCCCCTTTCCAGTCCTTCTTTGACAATATTAATGTTTCAGTGCAAAGACGTGTCCAGGATGACAGACATGTTTATTCAGTATTTCGGCCTTGTGGCCACATGTGAGTACACATCAGTGAACAGAAAAAAATTGGTAGTTACGTGACTGACATGGCATTTGCTAAATTAACAACTCCATGAAATATTATAGAAAGTGTGTTTGATAAAGATGGCTACTGACGTAATAGTATGTACATCATTTGAGTTGAGTAAATTGTAATTGATGGTGATTTAGGTATGTATTTTCTAAATGTGGCATTTTTTTCTTTCTTTAAGGAAGCAAAGGCATCGCAGATAAACGGAACTCCTCTTCAATGGACACAGATTTACAATATGTACAAATAATATTCTATAATATAATAATAATTGTCTATGTCTTTGTTCTTCCTAATGTCTTGTTTTTTTAAACAATGTAAAGAGATTCTTAACTTACACATCACTCGTTAAATGTTAAACATTTCTCAGATTCAAACACAGATTTAATGGAAGCATAATGTGAAAGAAAGTGATAGGATCTAATACTTTCCGACCAATTTTGAAGGAAAATATCAACGAGTCTTTGTTTAAAGGGGAAGTGTACACGCAAAAATTACTTTCTTTCTTATTTTAAACAAAAGGGAATTCTAGAATTAGTTAGTATCAGTGTTTGAAAATATGCACTCATTTTTCTCACAGTCAATTTGATACGTGTGATATTTTAATTGTTTTGCCTTCGAAAGTACTAGGTAAATATTTTTCATGATGAAAAAGTACAAAAAAATAGGTTTATTTTCGTGTGAACTTGCCCCTTAAAGGTAGAAACAACTGATAACTTATCCCCAACATCTTGGGCAATCAAAACATAGGAAAAACCACAAGAAAATAATAGTGTTCTGATAGCAGATACCCATGTATGTTGGCCATTATTATCTAAAGATAACAACAGGTAAATCCGGTAAGGGTAACGATAATGCATCTTCCCGAGGCAAGAGAGTTAACTGACTTTAAAAGTCCAGTTTCCACCCTTGCCGAACTAATGATAATAATATTTGATTTGTAAAGCGCCTAATATCCATCGACTGTTGCTCACTGGCGCTGTGACAAAGTTAAAAAGTAATGTCTATGTACATATGCCAACAATCAGGAGATCTATTGAAAAGCTGAGGTGAAGAAGTGGGTTTTGATGAATTACTGGGCTCGATCGTAGCACTACCAGTGGCTATTACCAGCTATGTCCCTTCTATGCCTCTCCTATGGACCAATCAGATTCCAACTCTCGTATCACTTGCGTTTGCTTCACACAAAATGGTGGCGCCGAGTCAGGACTATCTGATCGATAATCAAGATCTATAATGTGATAAAAGGGGTCTTACATCGCGAAATACATCAAATCACGTGAGCACCTTGATTAAAAAGATGAAAATATTTGGAATAATATCTGTTGACAACGAGTTGGCGGTGCACATGCTTTGCAAATACTGCAGTCGATCGAAATCTGCACGACAGTTTACGAACCGGATTTCGATTCGATGCGCGGTTTTGATTGGACTATGCAGAGACTCGTTAGTCCAGCCAAAATGTAACTCCATAATACCAGAATGTGCGGCAAGGGTGGAAACTGGACTTTTATAGTCAGTTAACTCCTGTGCATCGGGAAGATGCGATAATTTTAATCCGATATTTTGTTACTTTCATCTGGTTTTAAATAAATATAATATAGCGCCCAGTCACCCCTAGCATAGCTGTATTTGAAGCAAACGTTCCTACAGCAAGAAATCTTTAAAAATATGACGCATAAACCTTTTCAATTTCTTCAAAATGCCTGGTGCCCCAAATCTCTGCAGCATATACAAGAATTGGTATCTGTTTTTCAAAAAGTATATGACAGAAATCTCCATGTTTGAAAGATGGGGCACAGTTTGGACAGGTATGCCTTTTGAGCTGTTGTGTATGTGAAGGAATGAGTGCGTTTACGACAATATACAATGCTTTGGACAGCACTTTAGGGTTCACATTGGTGTATATCACGGATAGTCAGGTTAGTCCTGAGTGACGTTGGGTGTAAACTTGTATAACTTTTTGGGACATCTGCGCATTTCCTGAAAACCGAGATCAACTGTTCTAATCATTCGTTGAAAATAACTTATCCTGGCATATGTATCTTCAGAAGAGGACCATATCAACATAAAGATATTATTTCAAAACAGGAGATTTTTGCTAAATCTCGCATATTTACCTTATTACCAAAGGTCAAGATAGCGAGAATGTCCTTTACAGAATAATACTGCCAAGATTCTACCACATAAGTCTTCTCAATGGTAAACTTCGAACTGACGAATGGAATACGTTATTATTACGCTGATCTCAAAATGAACCAGAAACTAGTTTACGATTTTCTTGTACTGTGCTATTTACGACTACCGGCGGTCACACAAGACGTCTTATGTACCATGTGAACACCCTGCTGACTGGTTTATGTGTCAGTGTGACAAGTGAGAGTATTAACGTGGTCACGTAAAGAAAGGAGAAATAACACACCCACCTGATACGTTTGATTCATGGAGAGATTACCCATTTCACAACGCACTTTCAATACAGTAAACTACGTTTAAAACGAACACGCTTATAACGAACTGACGGATATAACGCAATGTGTTTTGATCCCGTCAGTTTGCTGTATATTTGCTGTATAAATGTTGTATATATGCTTATATCGAACTACGGTTATAACGAACTAAAATTAGTGGTCCCTTTGAGTTCGTTATAACCGTAATTTACTATATACATATTATTGTGAACAATTTCAAACTGCTTCAGCAATTGAAATAGGAAGTGAGATTTCAAGATATTCTCTTCACTGGTGTTGAAACATTCATCAATTCTTGTTAACCTTATCTATATTAAACTTACTTGTCAGCAATTTCTTCCAGTATTTACATCTGTAGCTTAAATTAGTCATGTAGTTATAGATATGCATTACCGGGACAATTTAGCCGAGGAATTAGTTTGTGAAATTCAATAATACGCAAACATGTTGCAAGTAAGCAGTATAATTGACTGAGCGTGAATTTAGGAGCCTCGAAGCGTTGCCTTTTATATTTACGATTTCATTTTCAACAAACCTTTCCATTGTATCTTATTAAATATGAAATTAGTACACAGTCAACCACGTTTAAAACGAACTCAAACTTAAATTATGTCTCACATCAAAATATGTTTAAATTTAAATTTTTAAACATGTATTACAAATTATGTTAACAAATCAATATGTAATACAATAAACAGTAATAATAAATCCTACAATGTTTTAGACATAAAGTCGTTTATTGCCTGTCAAGACAATATTAAGTATTATTAGTTGCAGAGTGGACACATCAGTAACCTATACGCCGACAAGCAATATTGCCTCAGGGATCTGTCAGGTCATTGTCAATTTCCTTCATTACGTGCAAGTCACATGCTTTGACCAATAAATCCACTCTATGAACAATGGGTCACTGATGTGCCCCTTGTCTATTGTACTGATCAACGTCCATCACTATTACGTGTAAATTGTGCCTGCAATTTCGGCGTATGTTTGTGTAAATGACAGGTATGACTGACAAGCATGACGAGACCATGTAAATACAGGTCAGGGAATAATTCATGCTTTCAGTGCCCATGTGTGGAATATTGTGAAGGACATACGTAATAGTGGTAGGGTGTTGCCTGAATACTACGGTGGCCCATAAGGGACATGGAGTCTGCTTTTCAATATTTTGATATTTCACTTACCTTTATCATAACCTTTTGCAAATTAACACAATTTGTCATACAAATATGTTATAAATCATGTATAAAAACAACCGAAAACATTGAAATGTACTTTTCAGCGATTCAGTATCTTCTTTATACATGATTAATCACACATTTGTAGTGTTAATTTGCAAAAGGTTACGATAACAGTAAGTGAAATATCAAAATATTGAAAAACAGACACAATGTCCCTTATGGGCCACCGTAGAATACAGTTCGGGGGTATGTGAGATGTATCTAGTGGCCGTCATCAGTGACTTACGGCGTATCAGTTTAATGTGGGATGAAAGCCCAAAGTGACACAGGTCATATACATTTACCTCTTTTGTGAACCCCACGAAACTTATAGCCATACAGCGGCGTTAAACCCAACTCACTCACTCACTCATAATGTGGGATTCAAACCAATAGATAAGGGACGCAATAGGGAGCTCTGCACAGCGAATTCTGATGGCTTTGGTCACTGGGTCACTCTTGTAACCTTTTCCTCCTAAGGGGTCAACCATTTAATATTGTTTGAGTACACATTATTTTTCCAAACATTTTCGGGAATAGATTACTTTTTTGAAATTATATAGGTGTCTATACACAGAGAGTGAGTGAGTGAGTATGGTTTTACGCCGCTTTTAGGAATATTCCAGCAATATCACGGCGGGGGACACCAGAATTGGCTTCAAATATTGTACCCATGTCGGGAATCGAACCAGGGTCTTCGGCGTGATGAACGAACGCTTTAACCACTAGGCTACCCGACTGACCCCTTTACTCGGAGAGATAATATTGACATCGTTACCATGAAGTGCACGAATGTTATTGTTCTAAATGTAAATATCAGCCCCACAATTATTAAGTATCTTGACGCCATGGACATAAAACAGCGAGGAAATCAGCTTTAAGAGGTGTATTAAACGTATCGAAATATAAAAAGAACATCATCGCCGTCTTCGCAGGTGGAAAGTCCACGCCATGTTGATCCTTATGTGTGTCGTTGGCACAAACGTAAACAGGGTCACAGGTCTTGTACATGTTTTTTAGATTACAATGACGGACAGACGCTGTCAAAGGTGATGTATTATAGCCACGAGTTCATGGATGTTAAATTGTTTTTCTTTAAACGTGATTGATGGCTTGTGACCTGAAAGTTACTCCTTCACGTACATCACCATATTGAGAAATAGCGTTGTTTGACCTGTATGTATGTTAATGTCACGGCCAAGAATTCCTTAATACATGATTTTCCACACATTCTTAATACACATAATATCAAACATACATCAACGTGACATAATTTATGAAAAGAGAAAATTTGAATTTAAGATGTAAATATTTTGTTTTACGTTTGTGGCCCTTATATACTTATATTGGCAGGAAACGTATACAGACTACAACTACTTTTTCCTTAAGAAGCGGGGCGGTCGGGTAGCCTAGTGGTTAAAGCGTTCGCTCGTCACGCCGAAGACCCGGGTTCGATTCCCGACATGGGTACAATGTGTGAAGCCCTTTCTGCTGTCCCCCGCCGTGATATTGCTGGAATAGTGTTAAAAACGGCGTAAACCCATACTCACTCCTGAAGAAGCCGAAGGTTTTCATATTTATTTAGTTTAAAATAGCTCTTGTATTTACCATAATATCAGCTGGTGATTATACGACATTTTTGGACAAAAGTTCAGGCGAACCTTCACTGAAAGGTCAAGGTCGACACATTAAATGGCATTTTGTGTTACCTGTTCCATTGATTAATGATATGTTTTTTTGCACAGTCTTGTCTTTCTTTGTATATTCCTGTTTCCGGGTTCAAAAGAAGCAACTTCGAAAGACATTTTTCTTTTGAATGCCTGTTTAATATGAATAACATCGCCACGACGATCACTTCACTAATTCGTTAGGAGAACATGATGAGCCAATTGAATATGTTTCTTCGCGCTTCAGGCGGTGGGGTAGCCTAGTGGTTAAAGTGTTCGCTCGTCACGCCGAAGATTGGTTGGTTGGTTGGTTGGTTGGTTGGTTGGTTTGTTGTTTAACGCCGCACTCAGCAATATTCCAGTTATATGACGCCGGTCTGTAAATAATCGAGTCTGGGCCAGACAATCAAGTGATTAATATCATGAGCATCGATCCACGCAATTGGGATACGATGACATGTATTGACCAAGTCAGCGTGTCTGACCACCCGATCCCGTTAGCCGCCTCTTACGACAAGCATGGGTTGCTGAATACCTTTTCTACCCATCACGCTGAAAACCTGGGTTCGATTCCACATATGAGTACAATGTATGAAGCCCATTTCTGGTGTGCCCCGCCTTGATATTGCTGAAATATAGCTAAAAGTGTCGTAAACTCACTCACTCACTCATTCAATTCACCGAGCTTGGCTACCGAGTCGCTTCTTAAAACCAGCATAGGTTGCTGGGAACGTATTCTATCCACACAAGTAAAACTAAGAATGGTTACCCATTGTAAAGTAAACTAGGAACGGTTACCCTGTGTGAAGTAAACTGGGAGAAGTTACTCTGTGTGAAGTAAACTGGTAACAGTTACTCTGTGTAAAGTAAACTGGTAACTATTACACTGTGTGAAGTAAACTGGGAGAAGTTACTCTGTGTGAAGTAAACTGGGAGAAGTTACTCTGTGTAAAGTAAACTGGTAACTATTACACTGTGTGAAGTAAACTGGGAGAAGTTACTCTGTGTGAAGTAAACTGGTAACAGTTACTCTGTGTAAAGTAAACTGGTAACTATTACACTGTGTGAAGTAAACTGGGAACAGTTACTCTATGTGAAGTAAACTGGTAACAGTTACTCTATGTGAAGTAAACTGGTAACAGTTACTCTATGTGAAGTAAACTGGGAACAGTCACTCTGTGTGAATTAAACTGGGAACAGTCACTCTGTGTGAATTGAACTGGTAACAGTTACTCTGTGTGAAGTAAACTGGTAACAGTTACTCTGTGTGAAGTAAACTGGTAACAGTCACTCTGTGTGAAATAAACTGGTAACAGTCACTCTGTGTGAAGTAAACTGGTAACAGTTACTCTGTGTGAAATAAACTAGTAACAGTTACTCTGTGTGAAGTAAACTGGTAACAGTCACTCTGTGTGAAATAAACTGGTAACAGTCACTCTGTGTGAAATAAACTGGTAACAGTCACTCTGTGTGAAGTAAACTGGGAACAGTCACTCTGTGTGAAGTAAACTGGTAACAGTCACTCTGTGTGAAGTAAACTGGTAACAGTTACTCTGTGTGAAGTAAACTGGTAACAGTCACTCTGTGTGAAGTAAACTGAGAACAGTCACTCTGTGTGAGGTAAACTGGTAACAGTCACTCTGTGTGAAGTAAACTGGGAAGGTTACTCTGTGTGAAGTAAACTGGGAAGGTCACTCTGTGTGAAGTAAACTGGTAACAGTCACTCTGTGTGAAGTAAACTGGGAAGGTCACTCTGTGTGAAGTAAACTGGGAAGGTCACTCTGTGTGAAGTAAACTGGTAACAGTCACTCTGTGTGAAGTAAACTGGGAAGATTACTCTGTGTGAAGTAAACTGGTAACAGTCACTCTGTGTGAAGTAAACTGGGAAGGTTACTCTGTGTGAAGTAAACTGGTAACAGTCACTCTGTGTGAAGTAAACTGGTAACAGTCACTCTGTGTGAGGTAAACTGGTAACAGTCACTCTGTGTGAAGTAAACTGGGAACTATTACCCTGCGTGAAGTAAACTGGTAACGGTCACTCTGTGTGAAGTAAACTGATAACAGTTACTCTGTGTTAAGTAAACTGGGAACGGTTACTCTGTGTGAAGTAAACTGATAACAGTTACTCTGTGTGAAGTAAACTTGGAACGGTCACTCTGTGTGAAGTAAACTGGGAACAGTTACTCTGTGTGAAGTAAACTGGTAACAGTCACTCTGTGTGAAGTAAACTGGGAACTATTACCCTGCGTGAAGTAAACTGGGAACTTTTACCCTGTGTGAAGTAAACTGGTAACAGTTACTCTGTGTGAAGTAAACTGGTAACAGTCACTCTGTGTGAAGTAAACTGGTAACAGTCACTCTGTGTGAAGTAAACTGGGAACTATTACCCTGCGTGAAGTAAACTGGGAACGGTCACTCTGTGCGAAGTAAACTGGTAACGGTCACTCTGTGTGAAGAAAACTTGTAACGGTCACTCTGTGTGAAGTAAACTGATAACAGTTACTCTGTGTTAAGTAAACTGGGAACGGTCACTCTGTGTGAAGTAAACTGATAACAGTTACTCTGTGTGAAGTAAACTGATAACAGTCACTCTGTGTGAAGTAAACTGATAACAGTTACTCTGTGTGAAGTAAACTTGGAACGGTCACTCTGTGTGAAGTAAACTGGGAACAGTTACTCTGTGTGAAGTAAACTGGTAACAGTCACTCTGTGTGAAGTAAACTGGGAACTATTACCCTGCGTGAAGTAAACTGGTAACAGTCACTCTGTGTGAAGTAAACTGGGAACTTTTACCCTGTGTGAAGTAAACTGGGAACAGTTACTCTGTGTGAAGTAAACTGGGGAAAAAACATACTCTTCAATTTCTATGTTCACTCTGTAGGAGTGTGCCCAACTGACGTTCATTAAACACTGATTAAACACCACAATGGCTGATAAT
This sequence comes from Haliotis cracherodii, assembly GCF_022045235.1. Taxonomy (NCBI): domain Eukaryota; kingdom Metazoa; phylum Mollusca; class Gastropoda; order Lepetellida; family Haliotidae; genus Haliotis; species Haliotis cracherodii. The sequence continues at coordinate 11,210,980 of NW_027266279.1, read as the reverse complement.
TTGAGAGCGTTACTAATATTGGATGTTTGTTTTGTACTGTTACACAAGCAAATTGTTCATATGATGTAGTGGTACAGACAGTTCAAAGGCACGTTTAAAACTTCATCTTGCAACACGTATTTAATCGTGTCTGAATTGTCTCTTGTGGTTAAAAAAAAGAAAAGGAAACAGTGAGAAAGAAATAGTTCAAGCATTTGCTGTCGCTTACCCACCATCTCATCGTTCTTCAGATACATAGCTACACATCTCCGACCCACATCATCAGCCTACGGCGAAATACGAACAGCACACAATGGCATAGTATAGTTAAAGATACTACTACCCAGAAGGTATGCGGTATATGTTGTCTCTGAGCGTGACGATGTCAAGAATAGTGGGTGACAAAAACACAGAGATAAAATATGTTCCCGAGTCTTTGGATCTCCTGGATAGTCTGTGACCCATGCGAAGTTTCGTTGTGCTCTATGACAGTTTTGTTTATGGCAGAAAACTTGTCTCAAGTAACTGTTATATGTATGTTGTATACTATTAAACAGCTGGACCATTGTTTAACAGGCCAGTTAGTGATTTCAGGCCGATTTACGAAAATCGTGGGTTATTTTGGACCTATTCTACCACAAAATAAGGAAACTTCACTTCTTAATATTTTTACGGTATATACAAAGTGTATGTGATGGTTATATGAATTGAAATATTTTCTCCGCTTATAAATAGTAACATCGATAATCACAATGGATGTAACGATTAATAGAAGTGTTGCAATTGCCCCTAGCCCGATTGAAATACATCGATGGCGAATTAATATATCAATAGTTCACAACGAAGGTTTGGATAATGTAACGAAATAAAAGAATAATAAAATCGCCCAGTGAGTACATAGTCATTCATAGCATTCCATTGAGTCTTGGCAATGGTGAAAGTGATACCCCTTCACACTATGCAATAAATACAAGCGACAAAACTCTCCATAGTCATAAGAAATCTCTGTTAAATGAAAGTCCATTGAAGATTCCGACTTTACCATAAGCATGTGTTTATGGATCACTCAAATAATGTTAACACCGGTTGGAGTTTAGCATACCCTGGCCTGGCGATTGGCCTCCATCACAAACACATGCGGAGGGGTCAAACAAACAAACAAACAAACAAACAAACAAAGCCAAAGGGACCTTCATTTGGGGAGGCAAAGGTATTAGCAACAATATTATAGTAGTTGTATAATTATTATTCATGTATGCGAACTTATGGCATAAAAACCAGGACAGTTTATAGATATGCCTTACGTGGATAAGCTAGCCACAATAAATGTTTCCTTTTAGGTGTCTAGCTGTTCATACACTTGACTGAGCAAGATGTTGTCATCTTCAGATTCTCTCCTCGCTATTGTATGCTACAGTAAAACATAGTCTTAGCTCCAGGCGTTCATCCTGACGACGTGTACACTGCACCCTCATTGTGGCACGAACCAGACGGTGACCCTGCACTCGGCATTAGCTTATATAGAGAAACGTAAGGGCCACGTAAAAGATCTACAGTGGCCCAAGTTTAAATTTGTCATAAAACTCATCATTTCATATAACCATGACGTTCGCATTAATCGTAGCATTCTTGGCCTGTAATATTACATAAGAAACACAGAGGATTAACCTTCTCACCCATGGTTTACAACACGTCACAAGTTCTAAACATTTGTAGACACTGTCCACCTGATTGCCATGGATGATGCACGTCAGAAAGACGCCGACGTTGACGTTGACGTTGATGGGACGTGATTGATTATCATCAGAAACAATAGTAATTTTACTTGTGCTCCGGTCAGATGACAAAACAAGGCCAGTTTTGTCCATGGGCTGTCTCATTTGCATATGAGTGATGGTAGGCGTGGCTTAGAGGGACAGGCGGAGCTGAGGGTATAAGAGGACATTTTTTCCGTCTTTCGTTGTCCACTTTCAAAATGGTGTATCTCAACAGAGTTTTCGCGGGTGCGCTTCTAGCGTTGTGTGTGTGTGTAGGAGTAGAAGGCCAGTTCAGACGCACTCCACGGATGAGGTACGAAACACCTTGCCAGTACCTTACATCACGACCCACCCTATGGCCTGAAAATTCGGCACCTTTCGAGCTTTCTTCGCGGGGATTACACAATGATGTCAGAAGAGGCAAACCCATTGAAGGTACAGTCTTTCTTTTGAAGTTTTCTTGTTTTGTTTATGTGATTGTTTTCATATTTTGTTTTTGTCAGTTGATTTGAAAGATCTCAAGAATGTTGTCTGCAGTAGAACACCAAGCTAAGAATTTGAATTCTTTAACGGAAGTCGGCTTTTCGAGGACAGTACACAAACATAATTCTAACTTACTCATAGCGTGGGAATGTTCCGTCACCTACTTCAATTTTATGTCATCGTGCGTTGATCCAACGTTTAATGTGGTATCCATGACGGCCATAGTTGACTTACGCGTTCTTCAAAAATGCACGCACCATTTCAAACGCAGAAAACCATTGTTCCATTTGAGGCTCATCATTTGTGAAACATTATCATTAATTCTTTTTTGAGACTCTTTCAAACTTTTCGAGGTAAGGGACCGGCCATGTAAATTTTCGGGACGGGCGTTGGATTTAAAGTAAATAAATATTTTGTTCAAGAAAATATTGAAAACAACGGACATGCCGCATTTTTACAGACACCAAATTGTACGCTGGACGTGATGGATGTCATGAAAATTTGTTTTATGAAAAAATTAATCATCTGTTTTAAGAGATAGACATGTATCTCTTGAAGTTGTAACCGATGAAATTTCAATCTGGCAAAACTGTCAGGGATATCAGCGATTATCGAAGAATGCAGCGAAATCCCGTTAATCCGACCGGTGCCATTCAGGTCAAATCGCCCGGATAATCTCATTCTCGGATTAACGAAAGAACATGTTTGTATACTCAATGACTAGATAAAGAAGTAGACGTGAAGTACATCTTCGGTACTTTTCAAAATAATACGCAAAAAAAATCATCTCAACAATGTAAAGTATTGTAACAATAAAACTTTTACCCAAAGACACTAATTTAGTGCATAAATGTTTAGTCACAATTCAAGGTTTAAATATACCTTAATGCTTTTGTTCAATGTGTGGCACATATCGTATCCCTTCCTTTAGAACATTAACAAAAATAGTATAGCAATTAAAATAAAGCAGGTTATACAGATATCCAGTCTCATTTGACAATTGATATGTAATTGGAATTGTGTAAATGTAAATACAAATTCAACGTAAATGTAATTCATTAATATCTTCTTGTAATTATGCAGCCGGCAGTGGAGATGTGTTTTCTGTATATTGTCCTCAACAAAGAGATGTTTTGGCATATAATGTTTAACTGTCATAGAAAGACTCTGGAACGTAGCAACGGTCAACATTACGTATTGGAGCAATTGGAGTAAATATCCACCATCTGCATTGCAGATCTTAATTATATTTCAAATATTTCATTTTACGACTTGTCAGTCAATCTTCCTAAAATAGTCCCTTGATTGTAATTACTCGAGCTTCAAATTGGTGTTACATCTGACGTGATAGTACAGTAAACTACGGTTATAACGAACTCAAAGAGACCACTAATTTTAGTTCGTTGTAACCGTAGTTCGTTATAACATATATACAGCATATATACAACAAATGGCCGGGGCTAAAATAAGTTCGTTATATCGGTTAGTTCGTTATAAGCGTGTTCGTTATAACCGTAGTTTACTGTATTTTCTTATCATGGCCATGTTCCTGTAGTGGAGTACATGTCTGACGTCATTGGTTTAGTTTTATATAATTTTGACAAATGAAGCCTTACTGACATTGCATAGTGGACATGTCGTGTTCAGCATGACGGATCACTGACAATCGGACGTCAGGCGTCATGTTTCTCTCATTTCTTATGACGTAGTTCACATTACGACCGCCTCCGTTGTTATGGATTCTGTTGTTCACTGTGTCTAGTGTTGTGTAGACGTATTCGTATTCTACATTTACACTGTATACGTCGTTTTCTTTGTAAAATGTTATAAAACCTGTGTCATTTGACCAACATGGATGTTGCAGTTTTAAGGTAAGGGAATCAATTTGGGGAAGAAAAAACATGTGAACATATGCCGTTTATACCATTTCTCATGAGAAGTTTAATTTTTCATGGTAATCAGGCATTTTCAACTCTGAAAGACGAATTATGATTTTTTCGATGTTTACACAAGGAAACATAACTCTTTTGCTTAATCCATCCAGATAATCCTGACATTCATAGAAGCGGCATATATTTACCAAACAAAAACAAAAAACAAAAATGGCTCAATCGGCATGTTGTACATGACAATGGTGAGAAACCATTTTATAAACATTTCATGACCTTACTTATCATGGAACGTAATATAATTTCATCTTTTCCAGTGCGTATCCACCAGTGGGAGAACTCAATCTACAGTTTCGAGAACTTCACCGACTTCGTCATCTACGCAGAACCCGCTGTTGCCAACGCCGAAGTAGGAGCTCCCTGGAGGCCAGTGGGCGTGTTTTCTATCTACCCTCAATACGCGTCTGGAGGCGTCGGATTCAGGTGTAACCGCGGAGCTCAGGGTTATGACGCTGTAGGGAGTGTGGAAGAGCGCCATCTTGAAGTTTACCGAATGCGCTACCCTAACGACCCCAACCTCCGCCGCTACACCGCCAGGCAGAGGAAGAGCGCAGCGTTCATCTGGTTCCCGAGTGAAGGGGCAATGAAGTCCGAGAAGATTGTTTTCGTGTAAGTCGAACAACAATATCCTGCGTTTTACCGATGCTGTCGTTAAACTGGTAAAATGTGTCTTCATAAAGGGTTCAAGATTCGACCCGAGTATTTTCGTTGGTCATCTAACCTGCGATCACGGTATCACCCAAATGGTCTGTCTGCGGCAATTTGGGCTTGCCTTCCACATGAGCTGATTTTAATAGTGGCCCGCCGTTACCACAACGGCCCGTCGTGGGTTTCACAAAAGTGCACGTGCACCCCTTTATGCTAATAGTTCGATCATCAGCGTGTTAAGTATAATGATCAACACCCCATGTTCCTGTAAAAGTCTAGGGGCACGGGTGGCCCAGTCGTCTTAGGCGCCGCGATTCGCTGTGCAGAGTTGCGGGTTGTAGGTTCGAATCCCGGTTCGCTCCGATTATGATTCTAGGTTTGTCAGCACCATACCTCGTGGGTTTCACCAAAGTGGTAAACGTCTGAGACCTGCATCACATCGGGCTTTCCTCCCACATTAAGCTGACACGCCGCGATATAACTGGAATACTGTTAAAAGCGGCGTCAATCCAACACACTCACTCCTATAAAAGTCTAAGTTTGAAGGAAAATCAGTGGCGATAAAATGAGGACCACTTTGCGCATGTCTCTACATAACGCGATATGTTATGAGAGCGAATGTTTTTAAGTCACAGTCAGCAGTATTCCAGAAATATATCACGGCGGCTTGCGAATAATTTAAGCTGGAGTAGGCAAACCAGTGACTGAAAACCGAACACGAACTCCCGGTCTTTTTTGGTCGTCTCTTACGACAGGTGAAAAATAAGGAATAAAAACGTTAACGCAAGAGAAAAAACAGTCTCGAACATCTTCTGAAATCGATTCTACAGGTCATTAAAGGCAAGATAGAGAAGAAAACTATATGTGTGTGTCATTAAAAATCAGAAATGACACCAAGTGTTCGCGAAAGGGGGAAGCATGTCCTGCTCTACCGGTAGAACCCGCCCCTCACACAATGTAAGCTCCAGTAAGTAAGGAGTTGTGAAAACTCTATGTTGAGTGATGTTTCCCGGGTCCCAACGGAATCGGTATATTATGATGATATTCATTTCGGGATTATTATGTGAAAGAATCAGGTGGTCTAAACAGTTCATTCTAATATTTCGATGTCTTTTCCTTGCAGAGCTCTTGTCAAAATCAAGAACGAGTGGTTCAGGTTGACCTCTCGTCCATGGACTGTGTACAACCCACCAACCTTCTGGCAAAGTAAGTGATATTCCCACTACGTTCAGTCTTACGCTCTGCTTCCAAGTTCTGGAAAAAAATGTCATACTTTTTTAATACTAACTTTTTTTATAAAGCGAGCTCTCGTTTGACAAAACTTTCGTTCCTAAATATCCAAATTTCGAAACAGAAACTACATCTTCCCAAATAGAGTGTCGCAATAACAATGCAGATAATCTGGAAATAATCATGAAAAAAATGTCATCCGACTCTTGGAGATTTCAGTATGTAGTTGTCATTCCACATGTACAGTTTGGTTAGAACCATTTCTATACTAACTGGATAAGAGTTGTCATCACATGTCAACGTTAAGTTTGATTATTTGGTTGATGTAACTCTCAAATATCTGTATTGCATGTTGAGAACAAGATAACAACATATGGCTATTAATTCTCCCTAATTATTGGCTGATTAAGTCTTACGGTTGCATTTTGTTACACATGAATATCATAATGGATGTAACACTGGGGAATTATCAAGTATAACTCTTATTTATAATCTTATATGCATGCATCGCAATAGCTTTATCAATAGCTTCTATGGGGTTTTGAAAAGGAATAGACTATTGACATACTTGTATATATTGCTTTCGTGAGGTTATGCATGCAACGTATATATCTACATTCATTCCATACTTACCAATACATATTAGATACATACAACAGTCCATCCATGAGGGGCAATGGAGGAGCCATGAAATTTCACGTTACCTCTCTTAACACAGAAATACTCAAGATATAATTGTTATCCTGAGCCTCACACTCATAGGTTTAATATTGTAACATAGAGGCTGTCACTCATACGTCACCTGGTCTGACAAAAAGCTTTTTACTTCCTGCAGCATGCCAAGCTGTCAGCCGCTGATTCTTTATTGTGGTTACATCAGGTTAAATCGTGATGATTTAAATGCATCTAGTTTTGACCTTGCTTTTGCCCTTGTTCTTGTCCTTGGGGGTACAATGAAACATCATTATCATCATCATCACAAACATCATCGTCGTTATTATTATAAGCAACATAATCATTATGATCTACAATTTCAACACACCATCATAATCCGTCAAGATGGCAAATAATTAAGAGAGGAAGTAAATAAACTGTGAAGAAAGACCTTTTCCGTTTCGTCCAATCCCATTTCGTAAGAAAAGCAAAGTAAGCATAAATAAATACATGGTGTGATTAAAAGGTAATAACAGAAATCATCATTCATAATGCGACTAGATTCCGATTGTTCTTTGGAATGTCTTGGTACTATGGCCTGCCATATAACAGTAGACTAGGCCTACCTGCCGACACCACGCGATGAATAGGAACCCCTACTGCAAGCTGTAAGTGACGTTAATGTCAGTAAAACAAGGGCAACAACTTGTGATGGGGTCAGTGAAAGAGGCAGATCTGTCATTTAGGAATCACGCAAGGGGATCTCCTAAAGGCGTGTTGATTTATGTTAACATGCAACTGCTGACGTTTCCACATCACACTGCGTATATGTTGTTAAGGTCTTGGGGCCTTTCATCTCCGCATTTCAAAAGATTCAGCCTCCTGAACTGTTTCCACGTATATACACGTGAAAGAGAGAGCTAGAGATAAGGAGATAATATTTTATGTAACTTGGACACCTATCTGTCCGCCTACTTATTTCTGTCTTTGTCTGCTTTTTCCAAACCATGACCTATATTCCTATCTGGCTTCTTATTCTTATCTATGACCTCTATACCTATATGGCTTCTTATTCCTATACATGACCTTTATTCCTTTCTATGTTTAATCCTATCTATGGCCTGTATTCTTTTATATCTTTTTGTTATCTGTGACCTATATTCCTACCTGGCTTCTTATTCCTATGTTCTGTATTCCTTTATATCTTCTTTTTGCTATCTGTGTCCTATGATCTTTGAAATCTTCTTATTCCTATCTATGGCCTAAATCTCTAAATGTCTATTAATTCCTATCAATGACCGTTACAACTGTATGTCTTTTTATTCCTAATTGTGGCCAATGTAACTCTATGTCTACTTGGAGCCACGGGTGGCCCAATCGACGCTGTGCAGAGTTGCGTCCCATAGGCTAGCCAGAAACCTATGATTGTGGGTTCGAATCCCGGTTCGCCCCGATTATGTTTCTGGGTTTTTCAGCACCATCCCCGTGCTCGTGGGTTTCACCGAAGTGATAAACGTCTGAGACCTGCATCACCTCGGGCTTGTTTCTTGTATGGCGCGTAATAAATAAAGGTAAACAATCGTGACATCCCTGTCGGGTTCATATTCTAAAGGAAAGTCCTAATGTCCCATTGTTCCAAATTGTCGCCATTAACTCCCATAATGCCTCTGCTCTCTCGTGACCTGGGGTGTCACGTTTTGTGTTATTTTCGTTGACATCTGACAACCGTTATGACCCTTTTCTAAACAGAGTACTTTCAGAAAAGACATCAAACAAAATTTCGTTTAGGTTCACAAATTTTCAAACTGTTCAGGATAACAACCTACATCTTTCTAAATAATCATAACAAATCACCTTGATATATACGCTAAATAGTTTCCCACAATTCACCAGTGGATATCACGCTAGGCCATAACTCTAGAATAACGTGACTTCCGGTTAAGAATGATAAATAGCCTTGTTATCATGGGTGTCAAGCGCGCTTGGTATGTCAGCCAAGAACATCGATCACTTTCGTACAAATACGACTTTATGGGAAATAGGTGGCAAACATATTCACATAGATGCTAAGATGTGCCCCTAGTTATCAGCAGTGACATACATAGAACTTTCATCACCTGAAGCGGAAAGAAGTTGCCCTGATTGGTCGTTTCAAGCATAAAAGAAGTGGTTATCTATAAAAGTCACATGTCTTCACGAATACCGCTGTGCGGCATCAGCCAACAACGAAAATATGTTTCATTGCAAATTGTAAGGGTGGCGGGTGCTTCCGGTAGGGCAGGACATGCTGACGCTTTTCGCGAACACCTGGACCATCGGTGATTTTCAGTGATCCATTCATAGAATTGTAACCCTATTTTTCCTTATACGCTCAGTGGAATCTGTTTCGGAGGATAATCGAGACTGGTTATTCTCTGGCGTTGCCGTTTTATATTCACGTTCTTCCAACTTGTAAATACAAACACTAAGCATATCCATTATGGGTATTTCTGGAGTTGAGGTGTATTTTATGACATTACATTAAATACCCCCAACAAAACAAAACGTAAAAACGAGTATACATATACTTGCTATATATAATTCAAATGATGAAAATAAAAGAGCGATAAATGATGTTCAGTAAATGTAAGAACCATTTACAGTTTTGATATATAGGATGTATCAATACAACCAATAAGCCTGAAAAGGCCTTCAAAAGTACCTAAAATTGTGCTAAAAGACTACTTAAAAACATGTGATGCTACAAGTAGGGTTTGGGGTGGGATGTAGACAGACATGATATGTGGGGCTCAATGTTTGGAGTTGTAGACAGACCCAGGTGCCGTTGTACAAAGCGATCTTAGCGCTCTTAGCGCTAAGGTGATCGTAACTTACGACAGCCGTAGCGCTAAGGTTGTTTTGTACAACGGCAACCTGATGCTCCATGTTGGGGAAATGTAGACAGACTCGCTCTGTGATTCGCCGTGTTGTTTTTATTCTGCCCATGGTTTCTATCAATATGTCGTGTTTCCAGCGTTCAATCAGCAGATGACACAGGTGCAGCGCATGAGGGCGCGAATGACGCAGGCTGAAAGGCAGGCCGCGGCAGCCGAGGCACAGGCCGCTGCAGCCGCTGCATAGGAAAACACCACCATCTCTGACATTCGGAGCAGCTCGGAGGATTCCCGGAGTCATGTGAAGTGACAAGTGCGGCCGGAATTATCCGAATGTATAGGAATCGGACAAAACTGAATGACAATCAATGAATAGGAACAGTGTTTGATAAATTTCATCATATTAATATTCCATAGAGTTTTGATGTCTGGATATGGCTGTTTATAATACTGAAGTCTTAAAATGAACCTATGAACGTGTTTTCCATGAAAATATGTCATTCATTGGCGATATATAATTACCTGTGCTTCAATTTTGTCACTATGAAGATGATATGAAGTCAACATTTTCAATTGAAATATATATACTTTTAATATAAAATGGTTTACTTGAAAAGTGTTTATAACTTCAATAAAAAATTACGCTCACGTTTATAACTTATTTCAAAATAATTTTAGAATAACACAACTCTCCATAAATTTGCATAATAGTAAGTGTTCAATTCTCGTAATTAGCGAATAAGGTTTCGATGTGAAATAATCCCCCAAATAACATGTTAATAGCGATGACATAATGCCATACACTAAGCTACTGTTATATAACTGCTTGTTCTTTGACATGATGTCGCTGTAAATAGTTCGCAGCGTAATGTAGAATGTGGCGGGGGATGTTTATTCACACTATGCGATCTACAATTAGGTACATGACTGTAACTTATGCAATAAAGATATTTTACACAATTTCCTCCTTGTGGTCATATGATAAAATCAGCTTCTCCAGCACAATTAACACAATGAATTAATCCTATTGTGCCTCTGTGATATTGTATTTAATTACTGTTAGCTGTTCCATGCACAACGCCCAATGTTGCATCTGCCAGGCATGTATACTACTCAAAAGAAGTTAAGGATCACCCGATTCTTTCATAACGGTAAAGTAAAACTGTCATGACATGAGAGATTAACTATAGTAATATGAAAGAATCAGGTGATCCTTCACTTCTTTTGAGTAGTATATAAAGCCTAGTGGTTAAAGCGTATGCTGGTCACGCCGAGGAACCGGGTTCGATTCCCGACATGGGTACAATGTGTGAAGCCCATTTCTGGTGTCCCCCGCCGTGATATTGCTGATATATTGCTTAAAGCGGCGTAAAACGATACTCACTCACTCACTCAACATATCGATGCTCACTATATCGATCTCTCGTTTGCCTGGTACGATACTCCATCACAGGATGAAGAACACCACGGTGTCCCATAAACGTTGCTGCATATTCACTGTGGTTTATACTGAACGGCAATCACCGAAGTGAAACCCAGTTATTCCAGACACCGGTAATCCGAAAATCCGATTATTGTTTGGAGCATACGCTATCGTCGGAGGCCATTACACAGTAAAATGTTCGTAATCCAGAAGCGTTTTAAGCCAGGAAATTTCATAGGATCGCTACATTGGATTTAACGGAGTTTCACAGTTAACGCACAGAAACAATGGATGGTTAAACAGAGGTACATTTGTTGATAAGAAAACCCGATCGTGTTGTACTTCAATTTAGTAGTTGTTTTCAATATATGATATGAGTTAGGGTCGGTCTTTGTAATCTTGGGTTCGGAGATGTATGGAGGTTCCAAATGTATGGAAACCGAAAGGTTTTTCTAAATATGTTTAAAAAACGTTTGGAAGACAATTTTCAGCATATCTGGCATAGCGAACTTCTTGCAAGTTCAAAAATGTCATATTATGCTTGTTTTAAAACTTATGTTCAATGTGAACCTTATTTGTCATTCTTAAATTCGAAAAATATGAAAACAACCCTCATGAGATTCAGACTGAGTTGCCACACTTTGGAAATTGAGAATGGACTTCATTATAAAATCCCAAGAAATTTAAGAAGATGCAAACTTTGTAAATTAGACTGTGTTGAACCCGAGTACCACTTCCTGCTTATTTGTCCATCGTATGTCAAGTTACGGCAAGATCTATTGTCATCCAAACGTTCATAAATTTAATATGCTTCTGTCATCACCAGATACATATTATTACAAATCTAGCAAAATATCTATATTATGCAAATGAAATAAGAAATGCGAAACTGAAAGCTTAATACCTGTCTATACTCACCTTTTGTACACAAAGGCCTGTGGCCTATATGTATTGGAAATAAAATGAAATGACAAAAATGTGTTAGGATCCCCAACAGCTAAAGGTTACACACAACCAAATGTTTTCCCATAGACTTCTATAGTAACGTTATAATTTATTTTTAAATAACTAAGCATTCAACAGCCATTACCTGTACGTGTGTGCACAGTTTGGCCTTAGAGCAGCAATAAAAAAAATAAATAATGACTAGCTTAGCCAGCTCCTTTTCCGAGTACAGGAAGCTAAACACACCACCCCCAGTTTCGCACCAAATGCCACCTACTTCAAAAAAGCTGTGGTCACATTCAGCATAAGGCATCATGTTGAAAAAGACAGTACTAAATATAAAAAAACATGGTTAGTTTTAATAACTGGATGGATGTACATTTGAAAGACATAAAAATCTTACAGAATATCCTCCAATCACAGCCTGCAGATATCTCTCGATCTGCACTGAACCGCACCGTCCAAACTGGTTCTGATTTGGTGTAGTAGAACCTAAACGCCATTCAATGCAGTCAAGAAAACCGGTTGCCCCGTCTGAGTATTAGCCATATGCTGTGGGTGGAAAATGCGGATCTCCTTCTGTAACGCTATGGTTATTGTATACTACACACCTGTTGATAGGGATGTCTCAACCATTCAAATGAGGAATTGAATGTGACTTTGTGGTTGGAGATGTTGTCATACGGGACAGGGGCCAATAAACCCCAAGTGTGCTCAGCTTCGTTATAAGTTATAATAATTAAATAGAAAATAACTGCACTCCGAGTTTAGTAACAGCATGGATATCGGTATCGCTGTCAAAGGTTGCGTGGCGAAAATTGAATGATGTTACCGACCAACAAACATCGATGGCTATGTGCATGTTGTATATATTACATAATACTAATACTAACATGTGATTGGAATATTGGTACATTTGATACCTCAAAGACAAAGTTCCCTGAAGATAGATAATTCTTGTGGCGTTACTCTATTGTTCTAACCGTGTAGAACAATTTCAGCCAATGAAATAACTGGAACCCCTATCAACATGAACAATTCCTTTGACATCGCGGATCTTACTGTGATTGGTTCACCCGCACCACATTAGGTGTCTGAGTCATCTCGACATCAAGTGCCTGTTTCATATTGACAAAGGTGTATTTGGTTGTGTTTGCGTGTTCGATTTAAATTATGTATGCAAAGAAAGACGTCAAAAGCGTTTATTCGTGAAAAGTACATCACAAGGACGCTTTTCGTTTTTTCTCCATTACGGAAAAACGCATTCGTGAGGGAAAGGTAAGAAATTCAATCATTTTGCGGATTCCCGATGGTATCTTGTAATTGCCTATACTGTCCAACATTAAAACCTGCAACCTGTATATTTTGGCGTAGCATATTTTGAGCAGAATTGTATTAAAAGGACATAGTTAACATCATCAACATCATGAACAGTATGACAAGAATACCTGTTTCTTTGAGTTTTCTTTTACCCTTACGAGAATCCTCATGTCAAGACTTTATTAACCATGTATCTTAACTTGCAAATTGATGTAAGGAAATATATTTTGTATAAAATTAGCAATGGTGGTGGATTTTTTATGTTGATATTTTTTTTCAGTTTTATCATGCCTCGTATTTTCCGAAATCGCAATCACTGTATTAAGGACCAAAACAAAGAGATTCTTTCTCTAAAAGACTAACAATATAAAAGTCAATATAGAAAATCCTCAATTAAAAATACTGAATTGTACTTAATGAAAATAAATGAAAAATACATGAGAGACTGAAACTAGATTTATTTATTTTTTGTCATGGTAGTTACGGGGGCCCGGCTGTCCCAGTCGTCTAAGGCGCCGCGATTCGCTGTGCAGAGTGCTCGCCAGAAACCTATGATTGTGGGTTGAAATCCCGGTTCTCCCCGATTATGTTTCTGGGTTTGTCAGCACCATACCCGTGCTCGTTGGTTTCGCCGAAGTGGTAATCGCCTGAGACCTGCATCACTTCGGGCTTTCCTCCAAACTTAAGCTGACACGCCGCGATATAACTGAAATACTGTTAAAAGCGGCGTTAAACCCAACTCACTCACCCATGGTAGTTCCTTTTTGAGACTAACAGCTCAATGATATATGCTACATGTAATTAATATTTGTTTTAGGTTAAATATTTTGTGCTTTCAGCGTTCGAACAACAACTTCGGCAATATACGTTGATGCGGCAACAGATGCATCGGTTTACGACACATGCTGAGGCTGTTGAAGCGCCATAGATAGACTCAATCGGAAAAATGGGGCGTGCCTTGATGAGCGATACATAATGTTCATTAAATGTTAGAAGTTAGAACCAAATTAACAGTTGGATATATGGGATTGATCAAAACATCCCATATGCTTCAAAGGGGCTTCAAAAGTACTAAAAAAAATTTTAAAGACTTCTTGACGTCACATGATGCTACAAGTAGGGAGGGGGGGGGGGGGGGGGGGGCGGTTGTAGACGGACATGATCTGCTCAATGTAAGGAGTTGTAGACGTACTTTGTGATTCGCCGTGTTGCATTTAGTCTGTCCGTGGTTTCTATCAACATGTCGTGTTTCCAGCCTGTTATATACGGTACGATCATTCAGGACATCTTCAGGATGTGTTTTCGGCTTTACGGGTAGTATTGAATATTTGACTCAGTTTCAAACATAAACATGTACCTTGTTAAAGTATTCAGCTATAAAGCAAGTACTGTCCCATTTTTATTAGGAATATGAATATTTAATAAATACAATATTCCTCTCCACGTTGTTGACTATTATCTGTTTTGAAATATGTGGTATTAATTAAGAAAGGTAATGGATAGTCCAGAAGGTTTCCTGACTTTGAATTCCATTTTTATCCACGCTTTTCAGCAAATCAAAATTTTATGTACAACATATATCAACGTTCGCTGAACAATGTCCATTTGAACTTCTTGTTTATCCTTCAGGCGTGTATTTGCAGCGAAAGGATTTTGGCTCGAGCCAATTCACAACTTTTGAGCAACAATCAAGCATGCCCCAAATACGAAGATTTCAAGGGCGCCAAACGACCCTTGCTGAAATAACAAACTGAGTGAGTGAGTGAGTTGGGTTTAACGCCGCTTTTAATATTATTCCAGTTATATCACGGCGTGTCAGCTTCATGTGGGAGGAAAGACCGAAGTGATGCAGGTCTCAGACGTTTATCACTTCGGTGAAACCCACGAGCACGGGTATGGTGCTGACAAACCTAGAAACATAGTTTAGGCGAACCAGGATTCGAACCCACAATCATAGGTTTCTGGCATGCCCAAGGGACGCAACTCTGCACAGCGAATAAATAACAAAATGAATGCTTCAGTGAGATTTTATGTATATGGTGCTTGAGTAACTGGATCCCCACTAGTGTGGAAGGCTTCCTACTGGTACTGTAAACGGTCCTTCACAACAGAAACGACGTCATCATTATAATGTGAGGGTGTTCAATGAGTTCAAAGCAACAGGCATGCATTGCAGCCATGGCGATAAAAACTTGTGAACATGTACATTGTCCTGGTGGAACAGGGGCGGTCGGGTAGCCTAGTGGTTAAAGCGTTCGTTCGTCACGACGAAGACCCGGGTTCGATTCCCCACATGAGTACAAACCGCGAAACCCATTTCTGGGGTCCGCCGCCGTGATATTGCTAAAGGCGGTGTAAAACTCAGTAGAACAACACACCTTTAGTGTTTGTTTGTTTGTTTGTTTGTTGTTTAACGCCGCACTTAGCAATATTCCAGCTATATGATGGCGGTCTGTAAATAATCGAGTCTGGACCAGACAATCCAGTGATTGACAATACGAGCATCGATCCACGCAGTTGGGATCGATGACATGCATCAACCAAGTCAGCGAGCCTGACCATCCGATCCCGTTAGTCGCCTCTTACCACACCTTTAGTGAGTATTCAACGATGTTTAGCCTTGATGGCTTTACGCAGTTGCATATTATAAGCAGATTAGCATAATATTGGCCATAATGATCTGGGCCCCGTTCCACAAAGCGATCTTAGCACTAAGGTGATCGTAAGTCCAATACTCTAACATAGGTTTACGATCATCGTAGCGCTGAGATCGCTTTGTGGAACGGGGCCCTGAACTTTCGGGAGGTAGTCCACAGTGGATTCCTTGCAATCCTAGGAAACCGAAGTGGTGGCAGTTGGAGGTTTTCCTGATCTTGGATCATCGTCGAGGCTCTCTCTTCCCCTCTTGAACTGAGCTGCCCACCTCTTAACACTGGCAAAGGAAGGCTGGCTGTTTGTGTCAGAACGCTCAGTTGGAGATGCTGAATGGCACCAGTCACTTTTAACTTCTTCGATAGGCATTTAGAGGTGGGAGTACTAAGTAAGGATAAGATTTTATGGATGAACAACTGTAATAAAGAGTTCTTCATCCATAAAATCTTATCCTTAGCTAGTAACTTTGATACCCTCAGACATAAAATGGTACAAGGTTGTGTATTTGATTCAAATGCAAACAAGGGAAGTATTTCACTGTGAAGTATATACACGTACTAAACATTCTAAGGAGTGACACTCAACCCTCATGCGTAAACCTCGTCGGCCTTTTTCAAGATATAGTCGTAATAGTACAATCGGCTCGTCTTTAAGTAGATATTTCTTATGAATATGGAAAGCGTTTTGTCGCTTTTATGTTTCCGTTTATGACCCTGTGTTGTTTTGGAAGCCCATCACTCAAAAGACCCATTTACGCCTTACAACAATTAATATGTACTGGTGTTTAAAAGGTGGACCCCGTGGGATCTCAAAATAGCTTTAATTCCTTAATAAAAAGTAAAGTCAAATTCTGCCTGGCAATTTTGGTTTCCTTTACACGCGTTTTGGTGAAAAATCGTATTACTCCCTGAGTACAGCCCTACCCACCCCCGTTACATGGATTTAAAAGCAAATGACAGTTTGAGATGTTAGAATGTAGAATTCCACCAATAAATTCTTGATCACAAAGAAATATTCACATATTATTGTAGGGACTTTCGAAAAATTCAATTCACATGAGACCGTGAACAGAAAGTTACGCTGTTTTTATCTGCAATCCCGAATTATCACGACACTCATGCTAATAATGACTTAGAATGTAGAATTCCACAAATAAATTCTTGATCACAAAAAAATATTCACATATTATTATGGGGACTTTCGAAAAATTCAATTCACATGAGACCGTGAACAATAAATTACGCTGTTTTTATCTGCAATCCCGAATTGTCACGACACTCATGCTAATAATGACTTCGAATGTAGAATTCCACCAATACATTCTTGATCACAAAAAGAAAATTGACATATTGTCATGGGGACTTTCGGAAAATTCGATTCACATGAGGGGGGCACGGGTGGCCCAGTCGTCTAAGGCGCCGCGATTCGCTGTGCAGAGTTGCGTCCCTTGGGCACGCCAGAAACCTATGATCGTGGGTTCGAATCCCGGTTCCCCTGATTATGTTTCTAGGATTGTCAGCACCATACCCGTACTCGTGGGTTTCACCGAAGTGATAAACGTCTGAGACCTGCATCACTTCGGGCTTTCCTCCCACATTAAGCTGACACGCCGTGATATAACTGGAATACTGTTAAAAGCGGCGTTAAACCCAACTCACTCACTCACTCACGATTCACATGAGACCGTGAATACGAAGTTACGCTGCTTTTATCTGCAATCCTGAATTATCACGACACTCATGCTATAAGGACTTCACGAAGAAAACAAAGGTGACCATGTACAATCTAACCGAGGTACTCGGCTGTCGTTCTGAAATGAGCTATATAAGCGAGCTCAATATGTTCCATCTGACGAGATGGAGATCGTATATTCCTGTGACGTATAGCGGTAACGTGTGTCCTCCTTGCATGTCATTTCACCCATTTCACTCTCACCCTATCTAGCATCCAATACAGTCACACCCATTTCACACTCACCCTCTCTAGCATCCAATACAGTCACACCCATTTCACACTCACCCTCTCTAGCATCCAATACAGTCACACCCATTTCAGTGAGTTCTATGTTTACGCTATTCTAGTGGAAAGAGCGGAAGGTCGGTGGTTCGATCCCCGGCCGCATCAAGTTAAAAGATGGTACTGGTTTTACTGTGTCTGAGTGGGGAATTAACGTAAGAAAACTACGGCATGGTCTGTCAGTGTGCTAGAACTGTAAAACCGGCATAAGTCCGGACTTGTACAAGCAGACACAGAGGCACGTGCATGAACGTCGTTATATAAAATCAGTAATCTTTAACGCGACGTTAAACCCCGTTTCACCCCACCATATCTGTCAAAACACACTTTCAACAATTTTATTTCAAAGATAAAATACAGTAGCGTTTTGCCTTTTAACCCTGATGGACCTGACAGAAGTGGTTGGTTGGTTTGTTGTTTAACGCCGCCCTCAGCAATATTCCAGCTATATGACAGCGGTCTGTAAATAATCGAGTCTGGACCAGACAATCCAGTGATTGACGTCATGAACATCGATCAACGCAATTGGAATACGATGACATGCATCAACAATGTCAGCGAGCCTGACCACCCGATCCCGTTAGTCGCCTTTTACGATTTCGATAGATAGATAGAGGTTACAACATCTAAATTTCAATAAAGTATGCCACTGTTTTTTCAGAGATAAAAAGAATAATTCTTTAATTAAGGTTATAGAGACAATTTTCTAAAAACAAATATACATATGAAGTAATATATGACCTATTTAGATGACTGGTTTTTAACAGAGAACTATAGTTGTTGCTTAATATCCGTCAGCCTTAAGTTAGGCAATGCATGCTTTTACAAAATTGTCTTTCCCAGGTAGAATTGAGACCTGTTTCACGGGAAATATTTTTAACCAATTCTAACCATTTATGATTAAAATTCCGACATAATGGTGAGCAGGTCGTGGTGATTCAGGGTTAGAATTGGCCCCCAACAACCTATATACTGGTCGATAGAGGCGATTTAATGGATCGGGTGGTCAGGCTCTGTGCCAGATAACATTAGGTCTATGCGTACTGACTCATGAAAGACAGGAGAGTTTTAACATAACGTTTGTCAACACAAATAAATAAAAATGACTCATTTCGTCTTTTAGACGCTAGGGGGTGAATTTTCAGCATGCCGTTGTCCCAGCGTCTTCATTCTGTTTAATGATGGCAACAGTGGCAACTCACAATCTAAAAAATCCCAAATTCTACACAAATCCAATGGATGGGTATCAAGTGTCCCTGGTCATATAAAAGGTACATTCGCATTATTATTTCATTATTAATCATCAACATTTGACAATATTTGAAGGTATGACCTGGCGTCAATTCTAGGACGGCGTGTTTTGGAAATCAAGTCGTCACACAGTGGTGTAAATGATGTTGAGTTACAATATTTCGACCACTCAGCAATATTCCAGGTATATGACGGTGGTCTGTAAATAATTCAGTCTGGACAATACAAGTCAGTGATAGATATCATGAGCATCGATCCATGCAATTGAGATTCGATGACATGCATGCATCAACCAAGTCAGCGAGCCTGACCATCTGATCCCGTTAGTCGCCTCTTACGACAGGCACAGTCGCCTTTTACGGCGAGTATGGGTTGCTGAAGTCCGATTCTAACCCGGATCTTCTCGGGTTTGTGTGCAGACCGATGACGTGTTATTACAAATGTATTTATGCTGAGAAATAACACAAGGTCATGCTGACACAGAAGCTCTAACCAGGGAGTCTGAAAAGTCTTTTTGTTGTGTCCCGGCGTAAAACAACAAACCAAAACCAAGCAGGAATATATTCCCGAGACGACTGACACGGTCCAAAATACAATCCTGGGTTTTCACGTGCTGCTCGCGCACGCTTTGTTTTGTACGTCAATCAAACGCAAACGACAACCACGAGGTACGCATGAGCAGACGTGTCAACAAACTGCCATTTAAATTTCACAGAAGGAGATGTTTTCTTGTGGAAAGAAGATACAGTGTTTGAACTTTCACCAGGAGCTGCACTTTCATTTAGATTGGATATAATTTTGTGCGATTACATCATCGTGGACATAGACATGATGGAGACTGACTGGATAATTGGCATCGGCGGAGAAAGGTGGGAAGTGGCCCAGTCGTCTGAGGCGCCGCGATTCGCTGTGCGGAGTTGCGTCCCTTGGGCACGCCAGAAACCATGATTGTGGTTTCGAATTGCTGGAATATTGCTAAAAGCGGCGTAAAACCATACTCACTCACTCTTCAAATGAAAACGAGCAAAAGTAAACAGATTCGACCACGGGCGCGCTAACTTTGGGTTGGCGAAAATTGGTCCTCCGCGATAGCTGAACTCCAGCTAGTTCTCAAAATGAAAATTAATGTCCGCACTGATCTGATGTTTATGAAAAGACTGATACAGAGCACATTTTGCTCAATACTTTAAATGTCACTGATAATTACAACCCGTTCGGGGTGAGAACAGGTCTTCAGCAACCCATGCTTGCTGTAAAAGGCGACTATGCTTGTCGTGAAAGGCGACTAACGGGATCGGGTGGTCAGGCTCGCTTTCTTGGTAGAAGTATGTCATCATATCCCAATTGCGTAGACAGATGCTCATGATGTCAATCACTGAATTGTCTTGTCCAGGCTCGATTATTTACAGACCGCCGTCATACAGCTGGAATGTTGCGGCGTTGAGTGCGGCGTTAAACAACAGACGATAATTAAAATTTCATTCATTCATTCTTACTGGTCACCGACTAGTTATCGCCATTTTGTTCATGTTATTCCTGACATTCCGTGTACAAAGTTGACTGTACCGAAAACTTTATTTTTTGTGAAGCTATGAGCAAATGCGCTTATTTCTGTCCGTGATATAAGATTCAGTTGATTTCTGTTATAACGCTGATAGGGAATCAAAACCGTGGTCAACTTACTGTATCAGTTAATGTCATCGTCTTCAAAGCACGTGCGATCACGTGGAGAGTTGGCGTTAACTAGTCGCTTGCCAGAATACGTAGCTTCTTGGGACTTCGTTTTCGCTATATGGCTAAAATTATGCCAATGCGACGTCATAAGGTTTGAACGTGATTGTAATCGTTCGGATTTTCATTATTATTAGGGCTCCATATACATACATACATACATACATACATCATCGCATCCACACACACACACATACACACACACACACACACACAACCCACACCGCACACCGCACATAACACAACATGTGCTTTGAAAATGCACTCTCAGCATTACAGCTCAGCATCGTTTTTTTCCTGCTATTCAGCTTCCCATTGGGTGATATACGCCTCAACGAAACAAAACTTAAGCATATCTACATAAATTTGTTGCGTTATTCAGGTGCTGTGGCTGCGTGGCTCTCCATTCAAACGGTTTGACAGACGATACCAGTGAACTCGTCACTGCAGAGGCGTCGCCAAACAGCCACGTAAATTTCATTGGAGGAGATGTTTTCTTGTGGATTGAAGATACAGTGTTTGAACTTTCAACAGGAGATATTTCAATTTGGATTGGACATGATTGTTATGGACACATTTTCTGCGATTGCATAATTGAGGATTGTGACTTATGACTGTACGGTCGACATCGGCGGAGAAAGGTAGGAAATTACGTTATTGTTAGTAAACTACTAGATGACATTTCATACGACGGTCTAGCTTCTATATTACACCGTTGAAAACATCACTATAAACAATAAAAGCTTGGGATAAATAGTTCCTTTGGATCCACCCAACCGACGATGCCCCTAATAAAAAAAGGTGGCATGGAACTAAAAGAATTATTGCCAACTTTTTGCCTTCTTTGAAACCACATTGTACTCAGGGCTAGGAACTACAAATTAGTACTTAAAACTTGGCCAACTGCCCAACAGCAACAGTCTGACGGTTGTTGTTTTCGTTCCAACAGTTGTCGGTCGAATTTTCATGGTATGAGATATCGGATATTATGCCCATGCGATGTCATAAGGTTTGAACCCGATTGTAATCGTTCGGATTATCATTATTATTAGGGCTTCCTTATATATATATATATATACATACATACATACATACATCCACACACACACACATACACACACAACACACACCGCACACCGCACATAACACAACATGTGCTTTGAAAATACACTCTCAGCATTACAGCTCAGCATCGTTTTTTTCCTGCTATTCAGCTTCCCATTGGGTGATATACGCCTCAACGAAACAAAACTTAAGCATATCTACATAAACTTGTTGCGTTATTCAGGTGCTGTGGCTGCTTGGCTCTCTATTCAAACGGTTGGACAGACGATACCAGTGAACTCGTCACTGCAGAGGCGTCGCCAAACAGCCACGTAAGTTTCATTGGAGGAGATGTTTTCTTGTGGATTGAAGATACAGTGTTTGAACTTTCAACAGGAGATATTTCAATTTGGATTGGACATGATTGTTATGGACACATTTTGTGCGATTGCATAATTGAGGATTGTGACTTATGACTGTACGGTTGACATCGGCGGAGAAAGGTAGGAAATTACGTTATTCCGATTTTCTTTATCAACTTGCTTCAAGTCATCCCTGGACCATACCTGGACTATCCCTGGACCATCTCTGGACTATCACTGGACCATCTCTGGACCTTGGCTGTGGCCTTCATGCGCAACACACATTCTTTTCTACCTGGGTTTTAAAAAAACTGTCTTAGAAAAAAAGGGGGCGTTGGGATAGCCTAGTGGTTAAAGCCTTGCCTTATCACGCCGAAGGCCCGGGTTCTATTTCCCATATGGGTACAATGTCTGAAGCCCATTTCTGGTGTCCCCGCCCTGATTTTGCTGGAAAAGAGCAAAAGGCGGTGAAGTACCTAACTCACTCACTCGTAGAATATAGCAAGCACTTAGAGTATTCTTCAAAACACTTTTGGTTATTTATAGAGACACCTTAGAAAATAGCAAGCACTTATGTTATCCATGAAACCTTAGACTTTTTCATTATCTTTCATGACTTGTTAAACTATTTGCCAGTTTGAACCTGTCATCGCAGTACAGTGTCTGACGACTTGCTGAACTATTCGCTAATATTAATGTGGCACAGTACAGTGCCTCACGACTTGCTGAACTATTCGCTAATATTAATGTGGCACAGTACAGTGCCTGACGACTTGCTGAACTATTCGCTAATATTAATGTGGCACAGTACAGTGCCTCACAACTTGCTGAACTATTCGCTAATATTAATGTGGTACAGTACAGTGCCTCACGACTTGCTGAACTATTCGCTAATATTAATGTGGCACAGTACAGTGCCGCACGACTTGCTGAACTATACGCTCATATTAATGTGGTACAGTACAGTGCCTCACGACTTGATAAACTATTCACCAATAATTACTTGTCAGGTGATGTAGGTTCAGTACAGTTTGGTTATTATTCAAAACCCCTTAGAATATAGCAAGCACTTAGGTTAGTCTTCAAAACACCTTAGTATAAAGCAAGCACTTAGGTCAGTCTTCATAACACCTTAGTATATAGCAAGCGCTTAGTTTCGATACATCTTCACCAGAACATCAACGTAGAAGATAAAGGTAAGTCACATATTTACTTCAAATCTCATTGATGTATTCTTTATTGCAGTTCATGTTAGTCCAGTAGCAAATAACCTCAAAACTCCATTAAACAGAAGAAACTCCCAGTAACCCGACTCAGACCTTTTCACGTGCGTGTCAATTAGTCCTCGCCGTTTTGTGACCAAATGCCTGGTGAAATCATTTTAGACACTACATGGTAGACATTCAGAGAAATTTACTTAATATGACACGTCGCTTGTCATATTGCTATCCTATGCTTTACCCCCACATGGAATTTGCATATTTCCCTACTCACAGGCTCCAACTTTTGTCATAAACATTGTGGGGGGCACGGGTGGCCCAGTCGTCTAAGGCGCCGTAATTCATCCCTTGGGCACGCCAGAAACCTATGATTGTGGGTTCGAATCCCGGTTCGCCCCAATTATGTTTCTAGGTTTGTCAGCACCATACCCGTGCTCGTGGGTTTCACCGAAGTGGTAAACGTCTTAGACCTGCATCACTTCGGGCTTTCCTCCTACATTAAGCTGACACGCCGTGATATAACTGGAATACTGTTAAAAGCGGCGTTAAACCCAACTCACTCACTCACTCACTCATAAACATTGTGAAAGTAGTGGGTGCTACCGGTCGAGCACCTGGTAGGGGTGTGAGATTAACTTTCTTAACCGGCATACTGCAATACGGCCGTCAGCAATACAATATCGCAATACAACCCTTGGTTATAGATATTATCCGATACAGCCACAAACGACTTAATATATAATTATATAAATTTTATCCACTATCTTGAGGCTTTTGGATGGACTGGTTTCCGAACTGAACCATGCAAACAGCACACGTTCATGCTGTTTAATGACGTAATAGATAGCCTCGTTTATCCATACTACCCTCTCGCAATCTGAATTATGGAATTAGGTGAGGTGAAATAGGGTTTAACGTCGCGTCCAAGATTATTGCACTTAAATAGCGACGTGCATGCACGTGTATGTGTGTGTATGTGGCTGCATGTGCTAGACCGGACTGATGCCGATTTATAGTGCTAGCTCACTGAGATACCATGCCGCAGTTTAACATGAATACCCCACTCACACACAGTATACTGACTCCGAGCCGACCAGTCCTTGTTTTAGCCCCTTAATGCCGAGCGCCAGACAGGGTAACAACAAGTACCATCTTTTAACGTCTTTTGGTATGACGCGGCCGGGGATCGAACCCCGGACCTGCCGCTCTCCGGGCGGACGCTCTACCATTAGACCACGGAGGCGGTCATTATTGAATGAAGAAGTACCATTTGAACAGTACACATTTGTATAATTTGGGCCAAAATATGTATTGCAATACAGCTCTCGGTGTTGCGATGTATTGCAACATGATTTATGTGCCAATCCGCCAACCCTAGCACGTGGTGTCATCACTTATTTTCAGTGATCCATTCTAATAAGGAATCATTGCCCGTGGTACTGATCACTTGATTGTCTGGTCCCGACTCGACTGCTTATAGAAGCATTGATGCGCGCGTGAGGCAATGACAGACAATGCCAACATATATTATGCTAATTTTGTGAGTGTCGGGTGCTTCCGTGGAGCATGACATACTTATCCGCTTTGTGAACACTTTGTGTCATAACTGATTATCAGTGATCCAGTTATATTATACCATCTCTGCCTTGCCCTTTCGCCTTGTTGAATCTGCTTCGATAGTAAGGTTTGTATCTAAATTACAGTCTAAAGTTTTTCAACAAACTATATTTAACATTTTATAGATGTTCACATCATATGTCCCACCACATTGCTTTTTTCAATGTTATCTTGGTTTTTTTTAATCTCACTAAAGTAGACCCCACAATTATGTAGAACTTCAAGAAATAAAGAGACAGCATGATTGATGTCAGCATGAACATCTGACAAACACTGCAGTTTATCTTTACACCAGTCTCTGAGGAGAGAGGTCTTGTATGTATTGTTTCAAAGGCATTTCTTAGAGGTTGACGGATGACAAAGTAGGCACAATTTAAGGATAAGTCTTGTCAGGTATGTAGATGCAAAGTGCTGATTCCATATAAGGCTATTCCAGCACTGAGTGTGATGGTTCGGACCTGGAGTGAAATGTTTTGTTTTGTTTGTTTGTCGTTTAACGCCGCACTCAGCAATATTCCAGCAATATCACGGCGGTCTGTAAACAATCGAGTCTGGACCAGACAATCCAGTGATTGATATCATGATCCGCGCAATTGGGATACGATGGCATGCATCAACCAAGTCAGCGAGCCTGACCACCCGATCCCATTAGTCGCCTGTTACGACAAGCATAGTCGCCTTTGACGGCAAGCATGGGTCATCGTCCAAGGGATATATTTCAATCAGAAAGTGGATACCTATTGTTTTACATAGAGTTACCAAAGTTGTTGATAGTAGATTCTTTTGAATATCTGGTAAAGTTTAAAGCGTCACTGGGGTATTCATCCCCACAAGGGAGATAATGTGAAGAGTCATCAGAAATGTCCAGTTCTGGCATCGAAATCTCAAGCAAGGAACAAATCTAGGTCACCATGTTTAGACATAATGTCTAGTATTGTATTGAGTAGCAGATTTATACCATTCGTTTCACACAGATTAACAGACCATTGTGTTGTCACAATCAAATGACATCACTAATCTCTGCCACTGAAGCTGGTGAGCTGTACTTTTTACACACAAGACACTGGTTATTACTGTTTACAAACTGACAAAGTTGGTAGAATGATTTTGGATGATGAATAGATTCTCACCCTCGTGTTTGTTGATATCCTATGTTTCAACACTCATGGATAACAGTTTTAAACTCCCCGACAATAGTTGCATCGATAGCCATTGTTCTCAAGAGAATTCGGTCAACATTCGAAGAAAGGGAACTGAGGAACACCATCTCACTTCTTGAATCTTGTACATCAAACTTCTTTGCAGGAACCTCTAGTTTGCCAAAATAGTTTGCTGTCATTTGTTTATCCAGACTGCTTTTTTTATCACTGATATCCGAAATGTACTCACAAAACGTTCTAAACGAAACCAGCGTTCACTACTATGACCTTTATCGACAGATAGTCGAGACTAATAATTCTCTGGCCTTGATGTTTCTGGGCGTGTCTCAAACAGGAAGTAATAGTCGGACGCGTGATGTCATCATTTTGAAATCATCTTTGAACTAAGAAATCATTTGACTTGTCAATGGTGTGGGCATCCCGATCTGGTTGTACCAGCCACTGCCTTTGAATAGAGTCATATTTGAAACTATATCATCCTTAGTCTCTAACTCTAGATCCTGAACACGCGATGATTCCAGGTAAGAATTTAGGTGCCAAGCAACCTATGCTTGTCGTAAATGGATCTGGTGGCCAGGTTTGGTGACTTTGATGGGGAGACTCATGCGAACACCTACCATTGTCTTTGTAAAGGACAATCCATTTGACATTCTTGGGGTTGTGGTGTTTACAAAAACTGATTGGTTCCAGAAAATATGGGAAAGAAATCATTTTGCTTTAGGCTTTAGACACCCAAAAATGTTTGCGAAACATGTCCAGAAAATGAAATTGTGACAAAATAGGGCCCCTCCTTGAGAGAAACATAATGTGTCTTGAGGCAGTGGCCGAAAACATCTTATTCCATCAGCGTTCAGATTACTGCGCCCGAAATCGGGACAAACGTATGATGTTCTGCTATTTAAAATATCAGATCAAAACCATTAAGGCAGACAATTACCGATGTATGTTTGGTTTATTATTCTTACATGTAGACCAAAACAAACAGGAACGACAGACAGTTTTCCCTCAACCATGGTGACCGTGACCGTGACCATGTCCGTGACCATGATGACCGTGTCCGTGACCATGGTGACCGTGTCCATGCCCGTGGTGCCCATGTCCGTGTCCGTGACCATGGTGACCGTGTCCATGCCCGTGGTGCCCATGCCCATGTCCGTGTCCGTGACCATGGTGACCGTGTCCATGCCCGTGGTGCCCATGCCCATGTCCGTGTCCGTGTCCGTGACCATGGTGACCGTGTCCATGCCCGTGGTGCCCATGTCCGTGTCCGTGTCCGTGACCATGATGTCCATGCCCATGCCCGTGACCATGGTGACCGTGCCCATGCCCGTGCCCGTGTCCGTGACCATGACATTCAACTAGAGACAAATACAGCATTGCAGCTGAAAACAATAAAGAAAAATAATTATTTCAAGATAATCCCTTCGCGCTGAGGTGAATCATATGCATGAAAAAGACATAATAAGTAAAATAAACTGTCCGTAAAACCTACCAAGTGCCACAAGAAGAGTCAGGCTGAAATAATTCATGGCTCTAGAAAAAGTGAAGATGCCTTGTGGATGACACTATTCGAGTGATGTAGAAATGTCTATGGTTGTATTTATACAAGTAAATCCACACACAGAAGTCATCATGAGTGTCACTCCTTCTGGAAAAAATACGTGGTCTGTAGATAAATGGGGCTACCATTCACCACAGGTGGCCATATGCTGTGTGAGGTCCTATGGTTACACCAGTGGTCAGGTACAGGGTCACTGCATGACTGCTCGTGCCCACACATCCACTGTGATGCTCTGCATGCCTGTTGATAACTGTGCTGCTCTACAAGTCAAAGTTCATTCACATCATCAGGCAACAAATCTCAAGTGTCTTATACTACATGATATAATCTATTCAATGGATTTTCCATCCCTTGTTCTTGTAATCAGCATTGATTCGTGATTTACACATTAATTGCTTTCACTATTGTCGTCAACATGTGACACACCAGTGTACTGCACTGCAGTTACTTGATTCATGCAGTAATACTTGCCATCTTCACTTGATCCTCTAAGAAGATTATCACCCTGTACTCCCGCTGTAGGCTTGGTGAGAGGTAACGGCGTTTGACCAATGGTCATCCTAAATGATATCCAACATTTGTGGCGATCATCATGACATTAATGTTTTATGTCCCAAATATATAAGGATATGAATCAGAAGTCGGTCATAAGGCTGAACATTGTAAAAGAGGTAACTGTCAAGATGAAATATTTTACAGTTCTTCTGTTTGTAGTTGCTGGTAAGTGAAATGTGTTTTCTTTTATTCAACTTCAAGGTTTATCTCGGGTGAGCTAAGGTAGTTGTATTTCATCAATACGCCCGTCTTGTTTCTTGTGTCATTTTGATAAGGCTTTAAATCAAGGTGTAAACATTTTCCTTCCTTGTGCCGCAACATACAGGTTACTGTTTACAAAACACTTCATTCTTGTTTCAGCATGGCTTTATGCTATAAGCTACTCTGATGGCCATGGTCACGGCCACGGTCACGGACATGGTCATGGTCATGGGCACCATGGTCACGGACATGGGCACCATGGTCACGGGCATGGACACGGACATGGGCACCATGGTCACGGCCACGGACATGGGCACCATGGACACGGACATGGGCACCATGGTCACGGGCATGGACACGGACATGGTCACCATGGTCACGGCCATGGGCACCATGGACACGGTCACGGGCATGGGCATGGTCACGGTCATGGACATGGGCACCATGGACACCACGGTCACGGGCATGGGCACGGACACGGTCACCATGGATAGGAAGAAGAGCAATATCACGTAAAAGGCATTTCTCATTTATCCTCAGAATATATAGTTTCCATTAAATTAGTTGAACATGGTACCTAGCCATTTTAAAATATAAAAAGTGCAGTGAGCCTGCGTGGCATTCTGTAGAAGTCATTTCGGCCACGGCAACAGTATTATATATATTATCATCTGTACGTAAAGTCGGGTTACTTAACTCTGCTGGAACCGTCAAATCTTTCAGGTTTCAGTTAATCTTACTTTAGAACGAAGCCAGTGTGAAGTATTTCACGGGGTTATTTGAATTAACATCCAACTTAATATTTGTTCTTTCTTTTTCAGTTGAGAACTGGTTCTGGAAACATAAAAATAAAATCACAAATTCACTTGAAACGTTTTGTTATATTTCAAGCATGTTTGATAAGTAAGCACGACTTTGTATGGTATTGACAGTAAACTGTGCCATTAGCTAATGTATATTTGCCTAGATGACAATAAGCCCATGTCTGATAGACATCAGGCGAGGAGACGAGGAAGTATGCCAATGGGCCAATTGAAACATTACGTTAAGGAGAACAAATAAGCGACTGTAAGTAAAGTAAATACACCGCTACTTTCTCATACTTAGAATAACTACGACTGTCTTAAGGTAGTTGAGCGGTGGGAGCCTGATGGTTAAAGCGTTCGAAGGTCCAGGTTCGACTCCCCTCATGTGTACAAAGTGTGAAGCCCATTTTTTGTGTCCCTGACGGACTATTGCTAGATTATTGCTCAAATCTGCTTTAAGTCATACTCATTCACTCTTCAAGTAGCCAAATACCTCGTCATCCAATTAGTGACGCACATGAATGGATTCACGAGAGTCTCACTGACTACTATCTTGCGAAACCACTGCCAAAATAAATATTCTGTGTTTATATATACGGTGTGATCTGTCACATTTGAGGAGGCTGCACCAGTCGAGTATTTTATTGATCGTTTGCACGTTTTGAGAGTATGCTCATGATCATTTCAGGAACTATAGAGTCCTGAACAAGGCCAATGATTCTCCTATTATCATTTTTTTCTCAACAAAGGTAAAATAATGTAAATCAACAATTTACATAATATTTTCGAAGCATTTAATGTTGTTATAATATTTGAAAATAACTGATATTTAGCCGATGTCGACTGTTTCACCTCCGCTTGTGACACATGTTTCCGGACAAAATTTGATATCATTCACTGCAGTTTAAAAACAAAAAGAGCTCCAACGACTCAAACTCAGATATCTTAATTCAGTGTAAAAGTCACACGGCCCAAAAAGTACAAATAGTTAACAACCTGTTTCAAGCTTCCATTGTTGAGAAAACTAAAATACATTAAAGCGTACATAAAACGCCCTTGGCGAGATGGTCAAAGATAAAGATCTTCCAGGTTAATACACATCTGGGCACATATTGATGTGCTGGCGAAATAAATCAAGGATACGTTTATGTAGAAATCTAATTTGTGTTTCATAGTCGTGCTACATTTAAACATATGCATCAAGAAAAACGCAACATGTTTTATTGTAGTTGCATATTTTACTGAAGAACATTAAGGTATGTTTACTTTTATACTGTAAATGTATATTTGATAGATATTTGCTTCGAATTGACTTAAAGTTGTATCACGATATCCTGCTAGTGGTGCGTGAAATCAACTTTCATGCGGCTAACTATCAATGCAAGCAAGGGTGTTGGGGGTATATTTGTAGACCTCATGACTGAGCATCCGCTTCAGGCATCAAACCATTTGGGAATAAACAGGAACATGGAAACGAATATATGTATCTCCCCGACAATACTTTATGTATGTTTGCGTCCCTTGAGGGTTCCAGTATCCGATGATCGAAGGTTCGAATTCCACATTCAACCTGATTATGATCCTTAATTTGTCAGCACCATTCCCAAACCAATGTTGTTTACCAAAGTGGAATACGACCTCCATCACTTCCTACAATTCAATTCTGGGTTATGGTTTCCTATATTTGGTACCTCTACTGAAGTAAACCAAACAAGAAAGAATTTTAGGGCCAATTGTGCTAACAAAACGGAACAATTTCCCATCTCCAATTATCAGTGAATGACGCTCGTCACGCTGCCGATAATTGGTCGTGGATCTAGTTTGAACAGGCTAATGTCTGGATCACAACTCACTTGTCCAGAAACTCGAAACAAGTTAGGTTTATGTAGATTCAATAAATTCCTCTCGTGTTCAGTAATTAGAGGTATCTCGGAGTGTATTCTGTACTTAATGTAGTGAGTGTCTTCGCACAATTCTTTATCATAAACTGTAAATATTCTGTCTGTGAAATCAACACATAAAAAAACAAAGCATTTAAGAAGACAGTTATCGATATATGTTTAGTTTATTAAATTTAAAAGTAGACCAATACCAACAGGGACGCCCGTCTGACATATTTCCAACTATGGTGACCTTGTGCCTCACTCTGACAGGGTGGGTTCGAATCAGGGATGGGACTCAACCCGAAAACGTACTAGGACCTGTACTTTACACAGAGAGTGTAATCCCAAGTATGACATTTGTTACATTTGGCCACATTCTAAAAGGCATGTGGATATATACCATGATGACTGTCCCCGTCTCCGTGTCCGTGTCCGGGTCCACAGTGGTCATTTGCTGACATATTATCAGAGACTTTGGATCACGGATAACCAGCTTTCACTACTTTGACTTTAACGCATCATGGAATATGTTTCGACAGATATTCGATATTATTAATTCTCTGGCGCTGGCACTGCGCGTAACCCCAACAGGGAGGACTAGTCAGTCGCATAATGTGGTCATTTGAAAATCCTATTTACACAAAGAAAGAATTGGACTTGTAAATAGAGTGTGCATCTCCTTCTGGTCATATCTTTTTTTAACATTAGCTAAATACCAGCGTCATGTTCAAAACTATATCCTACTTTGTCTTCAACTCTAGCGTGGTTATGAACGTGGGGGATTCTTGTGTTTGTCTAAAAGTAATTGGGTGTTCAGACTTGGTGACTTGTTTGCTTGCTTTTCATCGTATTCCAATTGCGTAGATTGGTTACACATGATACTCATGATTTTAATCCCAGGATCGCGACTCGATGATATACAGACCGCTGTCATACAGACAGAATACTGATGATCACGGAGTTAAACAAACAAACAAACAAACAAATCTTACTCTGACCTTAAAGAACCATGAATATAAAGAAAGTTGATTCACCCGACAACACCTAGCATGGTCTTTATAAAAGATATTCATGCGGGATGGGATTTATTGAAAAGAATAATTGGTTGCAGGGAATACTGGAAAGAAATAATGTTGCTCCACGTTTTAAACACCCAAAATTGTTTGTGGGACATGTCCTGAAAGGTGTGAAAAAGATGTTTGGACCCTCCTTTGAGAGAACTATAATGGACGCCTTGAGGCACTGACCAAAAACGTATTATGTCTCTTACCAAAAAAAACCCAACACATCCACAATGTTAAATGGTCGATCAATTCTGGTAATCTTTAAGCTGCGCCCTTTATAGACACAAACATATGATGTAGCGCCATTCATGCCGTGCGTCTCTTCTAACATTTCTGTCTCACGTAACGATAACAATTCTCTCTGAGAACTTAACACATCAAATTAATAAGAAACATCAAATAAGACAATTAAAATTTTGTTTATTATTAGTACAAGAAGACCAATACCAACAGGGACGCCCGAGAGTTTTGCCTCAACCATGATGGCCGTGTCCATGTCCATGTCCATGTCCATGCCCGTGGTGACCATGTCCATGTCCATGGCCGTGTCCGTGTCCGTGACCATGGTGACCGTGTCCGTGTCCGTGACCATGATGGCCGTGTCCATGTCCATGCCCGTGTCCGTGGTGACCATGTCCATGTCCGTGTCCGTGTCCGTGTCCGTGACCATGGTGACCGTGACCATGTCCATGTCCGTGGTGACCATGTCCATGTCCGTGTCCGTGACCATGTCCATGTCCGTGGTGACCATGTCCATGTCCGTGTCCGTGACCATGGTGACCGTGTCCATGTCCGTGGTGACCGTGACCGTGTCCATGGCCGTGGCCGTGACATTCAACTATAGACAAATACACCATTGCAGCTGAAAACAATAAACAGGAAAACGTATTTTAAGATTATCACTTTGTGGTGAAGAAGAACCATACTTATATGTAAAGATAAATCGTTGAAGTAAAAATATACTGTACGTAGAACCTACCAAGTGCCACAAGAAGAGTCAGGCTGAAATATTTCATGGTTGAAAAAAACAAAGTGGAGAATGCCCTCTGAATGACACTCTTCGACTGATGTAGAAATGTCTATGACCGTATTTATACAAGAAAATCCACACACAGAAGTCATCATGAGTATCACTACTTCTGGAAATAATACCCAGACAGTTGATAAAGGGGGCTACTATTAACCATGGGTGGCCATATGCTGTGTGAGGTCCTATGGTTATACCAGTGGTCGATGTAGTCTCTGTGGTCAGATACAGGGTCACTGCATGACTGCTCGT
Source organism: Haliotis cracherodii (assembly GCF_022045235.1). Taxonomy (NCBI): domain Eukaryota; kingdom Metazoa; phylum Mollusca; class Gastropoda; order Lepetellida; family Haliotidae; genus Haliotis; species Haliotis cracherodii. The sequence continues at coordinate 11,177,317 of NW_027266279.1, read as the reverse complement.
GCCCACACATCCACATTGATGCTCTGCATGCCTGCTGTTGACTGCGCTGCTCTACAAGTCAAAGTTCATTGACATCATCAGGCAACAAATCTCAAGTGACTAATACTACATGATATACTAGTAATCTATTCAATGGATTTTCCATCCCTTGTTCTTGTAATCAGCATTGATTCGTGATTTACACATTAATTGCTTTCACTATGGTCGTCAACATGTGACACACCGGTGTACTGCACTGCAGTGACTTGACTCATGCAGCAATATTTGCCATCTTCAAGTGAAACTCCACTTGATCCTCTAAGAAGATTATCACCCTGTACTCCCGCAGTGGGCTTGGTGAGAGGTAACGGCGTTTGACCAATGGTCATCATAAATGATACCTAACGTTTGTGTCGATCATCATGACATTAATTATTTCTGTCCCAAATATATAAGGATATGAATCAGTAGCCGGTCATTAGACTGAACAGTGTGAAAGAGGTAACTGTGAAGATGAAATATTTTACAGTTCTTCTGTTTGTAGTTGTTGGTAAGTGAAATGTGTTTTCTTTTATTCAACTTCAATGTTTGTCTAATAAGTGTGAGTTGAGGTAGTTATATCTCACCACTACGTCTGTCTTGTTTCTTGTGTCATTTTGATAAGGCTTTAAATCAAAGTGTAAACATTTTCCTTCTAAGTGCCGCAACATACACGTCACTCTACTATTGTCAGCAAACTATTTTACAAAACACCCCATTCTTGTTTCAGCATGGCTTTGTGCCATAAGTTACTCTGATGCCCATGGTCACGGACACGGACACGGACATGGGCACCATGGACACGGGCATGGTCATGGGCATGGACACGGACATGGTCACGGGCATGGTCACGGGCATGGACACGGACATGGTCACGGGCATGGTCATGGACATGGGCACCATGGTCACGGTCACGGGCATGGACACGGTCACCATGGTCACGGGCATGGGCACCATGGACACGGTCACGGGCATGGGCATGGTCACGGTCACGGTCACCATGGATAGGAAGAAGAGCAATATCACGTACAAGCTATTTCTCATTTATCTTCAGAATATAGAGTACCCATTAAATTAGTTGCATGGAACATGGCCGTTATAAAGTAATAGAAGTGCAGTGAGCCTGCGTTGCATTCTGTAGAAGTCATTTCAGCCACGGCAACATTATTATATATTATCATCTGTACGTAAAGTCGGGTTACTTAACACTGCTGGAACCGTCAAATCTTTCAGGTTGAAGTTGACCACTTTAGAACGAAGCCAGGGTGAAGTATTTAGCAGGGTTATTTGAATTAAAATCCAACTTAATATTTGTTCTTTCTTTTTCAGTAGAGAACTGGTTCTGGAAACATGTTAGAAAATAAAAATCGTCAATTCACTTGAAACGTTTTGTTATATTTCAAGCATGTTTGATATGTAAGCACGACTTTGTATGGTGGTGACAGTAAAGTGCCATTAGCTAATGCATTTTTGCCTAGATGACAATGAGCCCATGCCTGATAGATATCGGGCGAGGACACGAGGAAGTATGCCAATGGGCCAATTGAAACATTACGTTAAGGAGAACAAATAAGTAACTGTAAATAAAGTAAACACACCGCTACTTTCTCATACTTGGAATAACTACGACTCTCTTAAGGTAGTTGAGCGGTGGGAGCCTGATGGTTAAAGCGTTCGAAGGTCCAGGTTCGACTCCCCACATGTGTACAAAGTGTGAATAGCCCATTTCTTGTGTCCCTGGCGTACTATTGCTGTATTATTGTTTAAATCTGCTTTAATTCATACTCATTCACGCTCCAGGTAACCAAATACCTGATCATCTAATTAGCGACGCACATGGATGGATTAACGAGAGTCTCACTGACAACTATCTTGCGAAACCACTGCCAAAATATGTTTTCTGTGTTTATATATACGGTGTGATCAGTCACATTTGAGGAGGTTGCACCAGTCGAGTATTTTAGTAATCATTTGCACGTTTTAAGAGCATTCTCATGGTCATTTCAGGAACCAATGAATCCTGAACAAGGTCAATGATTTTCCTATTATTATTTTTTCTCAAAAAAGGTAAAATAATGTAAAACAAAAATTTACATAATATTTTCGAAGCATTTAATGTTGATACAAGGTATCTCGGAGTTTATTCTGTACTTATTGCAGTGAGTGTCTTCGCGTAATTCTTTATCATAAACTGTAACTATTCTGTCTGTGAAATGAACACATAAAAAACAAAGCATTTAAGAAGACAGTTATCGATATATGTTTAGTTTATTAAATTTAAAAGCAGACCAATACCAACAGGGACGCCCGGCTGACATATTTCCAACTATGGTGACCTTGTGCCTCACTCTGACAGGGTGGGTTCGAATCAGGGATGGGAATCAACCCGAAAACGTCTAAGAATCTGTACTTTACACAGAGAGTGTAATCCCAAGTATGACATTTGTTACATTTGGCCACATTCTAAATGGCATGTGGATCTATACCATGATGAGTGAGTGAGTTGGGTTTAACGCCGCTTTTAACATTATTCCATTTATATCACGGTGTAGCAGCTTAATGTGGGAGGAAAGCCCGAAGTGATGCAGGTCTAAGACGTTTACCACTTCGGTGAAACCCACGAGCACGGGTATGGTGCTGACAAACCTAGAAACATAATCAGGACGAACCGGGATTCGAACCCACAATCTGACGTGCCCAAGAGAAGCAACTCTGCACAGCGAATCGAGGCGCCTTAGACGACTGGGTCACCCGTGCCCCCTATACCATGATGACTGTCCGTGTCCGTGTCCGTGTCCGTGTCCGTGTCCGTGTCCGTCTCCGTGTCCGTGTCCGTGTCCGTGTCCGTCTCCGTGTCCGTGTCCGTGTCCGTGTCCGTCTCCGTGTCCGTCTCCGTGTCCGTGTCCGTCTCCGTCTCCGTCTCCGTCTCCGTGTCCGTGTCCGTGTCCGTGTCCGTGTCCGGGTCCACAGTGGTCATTTGCTGACATATTATCAGAGACTTTTGATCACGGATAACCAGCTTTCACTACTTTGACTTTTACACCTCATGGAATATGTTTCGACAGATATTCGATATTATTAATTCTCTGGTGCTGACACTGCGCATGACCCCAACAGGGAGGACTAGTCAGTCGCATAATGTGGTCATTTGAAAATCCTATTTACACAAAGAAAGAATTGGACTTGTCAATAGAGTGTGCATCTCCTTCTGGTCATATCTTTTTTAAACATTAGCTAAATACCAGCCACTGTTTAAGAATAGCGTCATGTTCAAAACTATATCCTACTTTGTCTTCAACTCTAGCGTGGTTATGAACGTCGGGGATTCCTGTGTTTGTCTAAAAGTAATTGGGTGCTCAGACTTAGTGACTTGGTTGATTGCTTGTGATCGCATTTCAGTTGCGTAGATTGATACTCATGATTTCAATCCCAGGATCTCGACTCTGTAGTTTACAGACCGCCGTCGTACAGATAGAATACTAATTGTCACGGCGTTAAACAAACAAACAAAAAACAAATCTTATTCTGACCTTAAAGAACCATGAATATAAAGAAGGTTGATTCACCCGATAACGCTTAACATGGTCTTTATAAAAGAAAGTCGGGGGCATGGGATTTATTGAAAAAAATAATTGTTTCCAGGGAATACTGGAAAGAAATAATGTTGCTCCACGTTTTAAACACCCAAAATTGTTTGTGGGACATGTCCTGAAAGGTGTGAAAAAGATGTTTGGCCCCTCTTTTGAGAGAAGTATAATGGATGCCTTGAGGCACTGACCTAAAACGTATCATGTCTCTAACAAAAAAAACACACATCCGTAATGTTAAATGGTCGGTCAATTCTGGTAAACTTTAAGCTGCGCCCTTTATAGACACAAACGTACGTATGATGTAGCGCCATTCATGTCGTGCGTCTCTTCTAACATTTCTGTCTCACGTAACGATAACAATTCTCTCTGAGAACTTAACACATAAAATTAAAAAGAAACATCAAGTAAGAAAATTACAATTTTGTTTATTATTAGTACAAGAAGACCAATACCAACAGGGACGCCCGAGAGTTTTGCCTCAACCATGATGGCCATGGCCATGTCCATGTCCGTGGCCGTGACCGTGACCATGGTGACCGTGTCCATGCCCGTGTCCGTGGTGACCATGTCCATGCCCGTGTCCGTGTCCGTGACCATGGTGACCGTGACCGTGTCCATGTCCGTGGTGACCATGTCCATGTCCGTGTCCATGACCATGTCCATGTCCGTGGTGACCATGTCCATGTCCGTGTCCGTGACCATGGTGACCGTGACCGTGTCCGTGTCCGTGTCCATGACATTCTACTGTAGACAAATACACCAGTGCAGCTGAAAACAATAAACAGAAAAAGGTATTTTAAGATTATGCCTTTGTGCTGAAGAGGAACCATATTTATATGTGAAGATAAACCGTTAAAAAATACTGTACGTAGAACCTACCAAGTGCCACAAGAAGACTCAGGCTGAAATAATTCATGGTTGAAAAAAACAAAGTGGAAAATGCCCTCTGAATGACACTATTCGAATGATGTAGAAATGTCTATGGCCGTATTTATACAAGAAAATCGACACACAGAAGTCATCATGAGTATCACTACTTCTGGAAATAATACCCAGACAGTTGATAAAGGGGGCTACTATTAACCATGGGTGGCCATATGCTGTGTGAGGTCCTATGGTTATACCAGTGGTCGATGTAGTCTCAGTGGTCAGATACAGGGTCACTGCATGACTGCTCGTGCCCACACATCCACTGTGATGCTCTACATGCCTGCTGTTGACTGCGCTGCTCTACAAGTCAAAGTTCATTGATATCATCAGGCAACAAATCTCAAGTGTCTTATACTACATGATATAATCTATTCAATGGATTTTCCATACCTTGTTCTTGTAATCAGCATTGATTCGTGATTTACACATAACTTGATATCCTTATGGTCGTCAACATGTGACACACCGGTGTACTGCACTGCAGTTACTTGATTCATGCAGTATTATTGGCCACCTTCACGTGTAACTCCACTTGATCCTCTAAGAAGATTATCACTCAGTAATCAAGCAGTGGGCTTGGGGAGAGGTAACGGCGTTTGACCAATGGTCATCATAAAAAATACCTAACGTTTGTGTCGATCATCATGACATTAATGTTTTATGTCCAAACTATATAAGGATATGAATCAGAAGCCGGTCATTAGACTGATCATTGTAAAAGAGTTAACTGTCAAGATGAAATATTTTACGGTTATGCTGTTTGTAGTTGTTGGTAAGTGAAATGTGTTTTCTTTTATTCAACTTCAATGTTTGTCTAAATAGTGTGAGTTGAGGTAGTTATATCTCATCAATACGTCTGTCTTGTTTCTTGTGTCATTTTGAAAAGGCTTTAAATCAAGATGTAAACATTTTCCTTCTTTGTGCAGCAACATACACGTCACTCTACTATTGTCAGCAAACTATTTTACAAAACACCAAATTCTTGTTTCAGCATGGCTTTGTACCATAAGTTACTCTGATGCCCATGGTCACGGACACGGACATGGTCACGGGCATGGTCACGGACACGGTCATGGGCACCATGGTCACGGTCACGGGCATGGTCACCATGGTCACGGTCATGGGCACCATGGACACGGTCATGGGCACCATGGTCACGGGCATGGTCACGGACACGGTCATGGGCATGGTCACGGGCACGGTCACGGGCATGGTCACGGTCACGGGCATGGTCACGGGCACGGGCACGGTCACGGACACCATGGTCACGGACACGGTCACGGACATGGTCACGGACACGGTCATGGCCACCATGGTCACGGGCATGGGCACGGACACGGTCACCATGGATAGGAAGAAGATCTATATCACGTACAAGGCATTTCTCATTTATCTTAAGAATATATAGTACCCATTAAATTAGTTGAACATGGTACTTGGCCATTTAAAAATAATTGAAGTGCAGTGAGCCTGCGTGGCATTCTGTAGAAGTCATTTCGCCCACGGCAACAGTATTATATATTATCATCAGTACGTAAAGTCGGCTTACTTAACTCTGCTGGAACCGTCAAATCTTGCAGGTTTCAGTTCATCCTGCTTTGAAACGAAGCCAGGGGGAAGTATTTCATTGGCTTATTTGAATTTACATCCAACTTATATTTGTTCTTTCTTTTTCAGTTGAGACCTGGTTCTGGAAACATGTTAGAAAATAAAACTCGTCAATTCACTTTAAACGTTTTGTTATATTTCAAGCATATTTTATATATATGCACGACTTTGCATTGTACTGTCAGTAAGCTATGCCATTGGCTTATGGATATTTGCCTTGATGACAATAGGTCCATGCCTGATAGAGCAGGCGAGGACACGAGGAAGTATTCATGGGCCAATTTAAACATTACGTTGAGGAGATGAATTAATTTACTGTAAGTAAAGTAAACACGTCGCTACTTTCTCATACATAAAATAACTACGACTCTCTTAAGGAAGCTGAGTGGTGATAGCCTGGTGGTTAAAGCGTTTGCTCGTCACGTCTAAGGCCCGGTTTCGATTCCCCACATGGGTACAAAGTGTGAAGCCCATGTTTTGTGCCCCTGCCGTACTATTGTTGGATTATTGCTCAAATCGGCGTTAAGTCATACTCACTCACACTTCAAATACCCAAATGCCTCCTCGACTAATTGGTGGCGCACGTGCTACTATCTGGCAAAACCACTGCCCATTCTGTCTTTATATATGCTGTGCGATGGTCACATTTTATGTGGATGCACTGGTCCTGTATTTTATTACGTTTTAAGAGTATGCTCATGGTCATTTCAGGAACTATAGAGCCCTGAACAAGGACATATCATTCTCCTATTATTTAATTTTTCTCAACAAAGTCAAAGTAATTTAAAACAACAATTTACATAATATTTTCGAAGCATTTAATGTTGATACAAATATTTGGAAATATTTAATATTTAGTCGATGTTGACTGTTACACGTCCGCTTGCGACACATGTGTACGGACTGAATTTTAAATCAGTTTACAAATAACAAAACTTCCAACAAATTCAGACTCACACTCAGATATCTTATTTAGGTATAAAGGTCACTTGGACAAAAGTACAAACAGTTAACAACATGACTGAAGCTGCCACTGTTGAGTAAACTGAAACTACATTGAAGCGTACATAAACGCCTTTTATGGGAATTTTAAAAATAAATATCTTCTGGGAAAATATTGATGTGCTGGCGCAATAAATCAAGGAATCAACAGTTATATAGAAATCTAATTTCTGTTTCATAGTAGTGTTACATTTTAAACAGCATAAAGAAAAGAGCTACATGTTTTATTGTAGTTACATTTTTTTACTGAAGAACATTGATTAAGGTATGTTTACTTTTTATACTGTAAATGTTAATTTGTAAGATATTTACTTCGAATTGATGAGTATGTTTCACAAAGGGTGCATGATACTCTTCTTCGTTAGCGTCACTTTTACAATTCGAACAAGTGCAATTAAGCTCTGATATGTATCAAATGAATTTATAGAGAATTCTGAATTTAAAAGAAATCTAATATATTCGTTACTTGTAAGATTCAGTTCAGAGTGAAGTATGGAAGATCTTAATATATCCGAACAAACTAAAACCACTTGAATATTAGTGGCATCTGAACCCCTTGGTTGGTTGCTTGGTTTGTCTAACGCCCCACACAGCAATATTCCAGCTAAATGAAGGCGGTCTGTAAATAATCGAGTCTGGGCCAGACAATCCAGTGATTGACATCATGAGCATCGATCCACGCAATTGAGATCGATGACATTCATCAACTCAGTCAGCAAGCCTGACCACCCGATCCCGTTAGTCGCCTTTTACGACAAGCAAAGTCGCCTGTTACGGCAAGCATGGGTTGCTGAACACCTGTTCCGAACCCGAATCGTGTTTACTCATATCATCTAAACATTAACTAATGCTGCTGTGGGTAACGATGAGAACACATTCTGAATAGTCTAATGTAATACACAACAACCCAACATTTACACACAATGGACATATTCAATCTACCAGTCTTCCCAATTACAATTATATTTGCCACATACTTTCCTACACCGAGAAACCTTTTATAATACAATGTCTGAATTTTTTCAATAACATCAAACTAATTTACAACCCACACTCCAAGCCCATATAAAAAGGATAGGCGCGGTTTAACCTTCATTTAATGTACATGCTGTATTGAAATTTTTTTTATTTATTTGTCTTAATATATTCTTAAATGCCACCGACCAATTTAACCGTGAAGAAAACAATATTCCGAGATATTTATAATTTATTACATGCATTCAAAGGAAGTGTGATATAAACTGAAGTCAGGGTTCAAGATAATGCAGGCATAACTATAATCGACAACCAAGTGGCAATTCGTGAATAACAATGCATTGTTTAACAACAGATTGACGTCACATGGTATCTGGTATGTTGTACAGAAACACCAACATCATGCATACCTACTAACTACTATAAACAGGCTAATATCTGGATCACAACGTCACTTGGAACCAAAGCTATGTTTAAGTAGAATAAACTCTCGTGCTCAGTGAAAGGAGGGTTCTCGGAGTTTATTCTGTACTTAATGCAGTGAGTGTCTTCGCGGAATTCTTTATCATAAACTGTAACTATTCTGTCTGTTAAGCAATTAAGAAGACAGTTATCGATATGTGTTTAGTTTATTAAATTTAAAAGCAGACCAATATCAACAGGGACGCCCGCCCTACATATTTTCAACTGTGGCGTCATGTTTAAAACTATATTCTACTTAGGTCTTGAAAGGCATTTAAGAGTGACACACATTAGGAAGACCATTTATGGATGTCAACTTCTTTATTGTGAGGAACATGCATTTCGGATTATATACTTACTCCTTGATCAGATGAAATGATGGCGTTCGCCCGATGAAGGAGTAAGTTATATACTCCGAAATAAATTGACATCTACAAATGCTCTTCCTATAAATCCAACTCTTGAGTGGTTAGGAACTCGTGGGGGGTCCGGGTTACAATATTGATGCCCGGCAACCTGTGCTTGTCTTAAAGTAATCGGGTGGTCCTACTTGGTGACTTGTTCGATTGCATGTCGCTGTATTCCAATTGAGTATATTGATGCTCATGATGTCAATCCCTGGATTGTCTGGTCCCGACTCGATTATTAACAGACCGCCGTCATACAGATAAACGAACAAACAAATCTTTTTCTGACCTTAAAGAACGATGAATATAAAGAAGGTTGATTCACCCGACAACGCCTCCATAAATGATAGTCATGGGAAATGAGTTATTGAAATATATAGTTCCGGAAAATACTGGAAAGAAATACATTTGCTTCAGGTTTTAAACACCCAAAATTGTTTGTAGGACATGTCTTGAAAGGTGTGAAAAAAATGTTTGGCCACTCCTTTGAGAGAAGTATAATTGATGCCTTGAGGCACTGACCGAAAACGTACTATGTCTCTAACAAAAAAAACCCACATCCACAATGTTAGATGGTCGGTCGATTCTGGTTATCTTTAAGCTGCGCCCTTTATAGACACAAACGTATGATGTACTACCATTCACACCGGGCCTATCTTCTCACTATTCTCTTTGAGAACTTAACACATCAAATTAAAAAAAGCACCAAAGAAAACAATAAACGATGAAAAGTTTGTTTATTATCAGTACAAAATGAGCAATACCAACAGGGACGCCTGAGAGTTTTGCCTCAACCATGATGGCCGTGACCGTGTCCGTGACCGTGACCGTGACCGTGACCGTGTCCGTGTCCGTGTCCATGGCCGTGACCATGGTGACCATGTCCGTGCCCGTGTCCGTGGTGACCATGTCCGTGACCGTGTCCGTGGTGACCATGTCCGTGACCGTGTCCGTGGTGACCATGTCCGTGACCGTGTCCATGGCCGTGACCGTGACATTCAACTATAGACAAATACACCATTGCAGCTGAAAACAATAAACAGAAAGACGTATTTCAAGATTATACCTTTGTGATGAAGAGGAACCATATTTATATGTAAAAATTAAAAACCGTTTAAGTAAAAATAAACTGTACGTAGAACCTACCAAGTGCCACAAGAAGAGACAGGCTGAAATAATTCATGGTTGAAAAAACAAAGTGGAGAATGCCCTCTGAATGACACTATTCGAATGATGTAGAAATGTCTATGGCCGTATTTATACAAGAAAATCCACTCACAGAAGTCATTATGAGTATCACTCCTTCTGGAAATAACACGCGGTCTGTAGATAAATGGGGCTTCCATTAACCACAGGTGGCCATATGTTGTGTGAGGTCCTATGGTTACACCAGTGGTCAGGTACAGGGTCACTGCATGACTGCTCGTGCCCACACATCCACTGTGATGCTCTACATGCCTGTTGATAACTGCGCTGCTCTGCGAGTCAAAGTTCATTGACATCATCAGGCAACAAATCTCAAGTGTCTTATACTACATGATATAATCTATTCAATGGATTTTCCACCCCTTGTTCTTGTAATCAGCATTGATTCGTGATTTACACATTAATTGCTGTCACTATGGTCGTCAACATGTGACACACCAGTGTACTGCACTGCAGTTTCTTGATTCATGCAATAATATTGGCCATCTTCACGTGAATCTCCACTTGATCCTCTAAGAAGATTATCACCCTGTACTCCCGCTGTAGGCTTGGTGAGAGATAACGGCGTTTGACCAATGGTGATCCTAAATGATATCCAACGTTTGTGGCGATCATCATGACATTAATGTTTTATGTCCCAAATATATAAGGATATGACTCAGAAGCAGGTCATTAGACTGATCATTGTAAAAGAGGTAACTGTCAAGATGAAATATTTTACAGTTCTGCTGTTTGTAGTTGTTGGTAAGTGAAATGTGTTTTCTTTTATTCAACTTCAATGTTTGTCTAACTAGTGTGAGTTGAGGTAGTTGTATCTTATCAATACGTCTGTCTTGTTTCTTGTGTCATTTTGATAAGGCTTTAAATCAAGATGTAAACATTTTCCTTCTTTGTGCAGCAACATACACGTCACTCTACTATTGTCAGAAAACTATTTTACAAAACACCCCATTCTTGTTTCAGCATGGCTTTGTGCCATAAGTTACTCTGATGCCCATGGTCACGGACACGGACATGGTCACGGGCATGGTCACGGACACGGACATGGTCACGGGCATGGTCATGGGCACCATGGTCACGGACATGGTCACGGACACGGTCATGGACACCATGGTCACGGTCACGGGCATGGTCACGGTCACGGGCATGGTCACGGACACCATGGTCACGGGCATGGTCATGGTCACGGACACCATGGTCACGGGGACGGTCACGGGCACGGACACGGTCACGGTCATGGTCACGGACACCATGGTCACGGGCATGGTCACGGACACGGTCACGGTCACGGGCATGGTCACGGACACCATGGTCACGGACACGGTCATGGCCACCATGGTCACGGGCATGGGCACGGACACGGTCACCATGGATAGGAAGAAGATCTATATCACGTACAAGGCCTTTCTCATTTATCTTAAGAATATATAGTACCCATTAAATTAGTTGAACATGGTACCTGGCCATTTTAAAATAACTGAAGTGCAGTGAGCCTGCGTGGCATTCTGTAGAAGTCATTTCGCCCACTGCAACAGTATTATATATTATCATCAGTACGTAAAGTCGGCTTACTTAACACTGCTGGAACCGTCAAATCTTTCAGGTTTCAGTTCATCTTGTTTTGAAACGAAGCCAGGGGGAAGTATTTCATTGGCTTATTTGAATTTACATCCAACTTAATATTTGTTCTTTCTTTTTCAGTTTAGAACTGGTTCTGGAAACATGTTAGAAAATAAAAATCGTCTATTCACTTGAAACGTTTTGTTATATTTCAAGCATATTTTATATATATGCACGACTTTGCATTGTACTGTCAGTAAGCTATGCCATTAGCTTATGGATATTTGCCTTGATGACAATAGGTCCATGCCTGATAGAGCAGGCGAGGACACGAGGAAGTATTCATGGGCCAATTTAAACATTACGTTGAGGAGAAGAATTAAGTAACTGTAAGTAAAGTAAACACGTCGCTACTTCCTCATACTAAAATAACTACGACTTTCTTAAGGAAGCTGAGTGGTGATAGCCTGGTGGTTAAAGCCTTCGCTCGTCACGTCTAAGGCCCTGTTTCGATTCCCCACATGGGTACAAAGTGTGAAGCCCATTGTTTGTGCCCCTGCCGTACTATTGCTGGATTATTGCTCAAATCCGCGTTAAGTCATACTCACTCACACTTCAAATACCCAAATGCCTCCTCACCTAATTAGTGACGCACGTGTATGGATTAACGAGATTCCCTATCTACTATCTGGCGAAACCACTGCCAATTTTGTGTTTATGTATGTGGTGCGATGGTCACTGGTCCTGTATTGTATTACGTTTTAAGAGTATGCTCATGGTCATTTCAGGAACTATAGAGCCCTGAACAAGGACATATCATTCTCCTATCATTTAATATTTCTCAACCAAGTTAAAGTAATTTAAAACAACAATTTACATAATATTTTCGAAGCATTTAATGTTGATACAAAGATTTGAAAATCTAATATTAAGCCGATGTTGACTGTTACACGTCCGCTTGCGACACATGTTTACCGACTGAATTTTTAATCAGTTTACAAATAACAAAAGTTCCAACAAATTCAGACTCACACTCAGATATCTTATTTCGGTATAAAGGTCACTTGGACAAAAGTACAAACAGTTAACAACATGACTCAAGCTGCCACTGTTGAGTAAACTGAAACTACATTGAAGCGTACATAAACGCCTTTTATGGGAATTTTAAAAATAAATATCTTCTGGGAAAATATTGATGTGCTGGCGCAATAAATCAAGGAATCAACATTTATATAGAAATCTAATTTCTGTTTCATAGTAGTGTTACATTTTAAACATATGCATAAAGAAAAGAGCTACATGTTTTATTGTAGTTACATTTTTTTACTGAAGAACATTGATTAAGGTATGTTTACTTTTTATACTGTAAATTTTAATTTGTAAGATATTTACTTCGAATTGATGAGTATGTTTCACAAAGGGTGCATGATACTCTTCTTCGTTAGCGTCACTTTTACACTTCGAACAAGTGCAATTAAGCTCTGATATATATCAAATGAATTTATAGAGAATTCTGAATTTACAAAGAAATCTAATATATTCGTTACTTTTAAGATTCAGTTCAGAGTGAAGTATGGAACATCTTGTTATATCCGAACAAACGAAAACCACTTGAATATTAGTGGCATCTGAACCCCTTGGTTGGTTGGTGATTGGTTTGTTGTTTAACGCCGCACTCAGCAATATTCCAGCTATATGACTGCGGTCTGTAAATAATCGAGTCTGGACCAGACAATCCAGTGATTGACATCATGAGCATCGATCCACGCAATTGGGATCGATGACATGCATCAACCAAGTCAGCGAGCCTGACCACCCGATCCCGTTAGTCGCCTTTTACGACAAGCATAGTCACCTTTTACGGCAAGCATGGGTTGCTGAACACCTGTTCCGAACCCGAATCGTGTTTACTCATATCATCTAAACATTAACTAATGCTGCTGTGGGTAACGATGGGAACACATTCTGAATAGTCTAATGTAATACATAACTACCCTACATTTACACACAATGGACTTATTCAATCTACCAGTCTTCCCAATTACAATTATATTTGCCACATACTTTCCTACACCGAGAAACCTTTTAAAATACAATGTCTGAATCTTTTCAATAACATCAAAATAATTTACAACCCACACTCCAAGCCCATATAAAAAGGATAGGCGCGGTTTAACCTTCATTTAATGTACATGCTGTATTGATTTTTTTTTAATTTATTTGTCTTAATATATTCTTAAATGCCACCGACCAATTTAACCGTGAAGAAAACAATATTCCGAGATATTTATAATTTATTACATGCATTCAAAGTAAGTGTGATATAAACTGAAATCAGGGTTCAAGATAATGCAGGCATAACTATAATCGACAACCAAGTGGCAATTCGTGAATAACAATGCATTGTTTAACAACAGATTGACGTCACATGGTATCTAGTATGTTGTACAGAAACACCAACATCATGCATACCTACTAACTACTAAAAACAGGCTAATATCTGGATCACAACGTCACTTGGAACCAAAGCTATGTTTAAGTAGAATAAACTCTCGTGCTCAGTGAAAGGAGGGTTCTCGGAGTTTATTCTGTACTTAATGCAGTGAGTGTCTTCGCGGAATTCTTTATCATGTAACTATAACTATTCTGTGAAATGAACACATCAAAGAACAAAGTAATTAAGAAGACACTTATCGATATATGTTTAGTTTATTAAATGTAAAAGCAGACCAATACCAACAGGGACGCCCGCCCTACATTTTTTCAACTGTGGCGTCATGTTTAAAACTATATTCTACTTAGGTCTTGAAAGGCATTTAAGAGTGACACACATTAGGAAGACCATTTATGGATGTCAACTTCTTTATTGTGAGGAACATGCATTGCGGAGTATATACTTACTCCTTGATCAGATGAAATGATGGCGTTCACCCGATGAAGGAGTAAGTTATATACTCCGAAATAAATTGACATCCACAAATTGAGTAGATTGATGTACAGGCCGCAGTCATACAGATAAACAAACAAACAAACAAACAAACAATCTTTTTCTGACCTTAAAGAATGATGAATATAAAGAAAGTTGATTCACCCGACAACGCCTAGCATAGTCTCCATAAGTGATGGGAAATGAGTTATTGAAATATATAGTTCCGAAAATACTGGAAAGAAATACATTTGCTTCAGGTTTTAAAAACCCAAAATCAAATTAAAAAAAGCACCAAAGAAAACAATAACCGATGAAAAGTTTGTTTATTATCAGTACAAAATGAGCAATACCAACAGGGACGCCTGAGAGTTTTGCCTCAACCGTGATGGCCGTGACCGTGTCCGTGTCCGTGTCCATGGCCGTGGCCGTGACCATGGTGACCATGTCCGTGTCCGTGGTGACCATGTCCGTGACCGTGTCCGTGTCCGTGTCCGTGTCCGTGTCCGTGACCGTGTCCGTGTCCATGGTGACCGTGACCGTGACCATGGCCGTGACCGTGACCGTGTCCATGGTGACCGTGACCGTGTCCATGGCCGTGGCCGTGGCCGTGACATTCAACTATAGACAAATACACCATTGCAGCTGAAAACAATAAACAGAAAGACGTATTTTTCAGATTATACCTTTGTGTTGAAGATGAACCATATTTATATGTAAAGATAAATCGTTGAAGTAAAAATAAACTGTACGTAGAACCTACCAAGTGCCACAAGAAGTGTCAGGCTGAAATAATTCATGGTTGAAAAAACTAAGTGGAGAATGCCCTCTGAATGACACTATTCGAATGATGTAGAAATGTCTCTGGCCGTATTTATACAAGAAAATCCACACACAGAAGTCACCATGAGTATCACTCCTTCTGGAAATAATACGCAGTCAGTAGATAAATGGGGCTACCATTAACCACAGGTGGCCATATTTTGTGTGAGGTTCTATGGTTACACCAGTGGTCGATATGGTTAGATGCAGGGTCACTCTGCATGACCGCTCGTGGCCACATCTCCACTGTGATGCCTTGATTGCCTGTTGATGACAAGGTTGCTCTACAAATCAAAGTTCATTGACATCATCAGGCGACATCAGGTCATTCAGAGCTCATCTATTCCTTTCGCTACTTCATATAGTATAATGTATTCAATGAATTGTGCATCTCTTGTACTTATGATGATCAATTTACACTTATATTTATATTCAATGTGTAACTCACTGGTACATTGTAGTTAGGGTTACACATATTACACTGAGTGTACGACCATCTTCACGTGAAAACTCCACTTTATCCTTTAAGGAGCTTGTCCCTATGTACTCCCGCTGTGGGCTTGGTGAGAGGTTACGATGTTTCTTAAATGGCTAGCATATCATATATAACTTTCTAAGTGGGTCAAATCATCACGACATTAATATTGAAGGTAATAAATTAAAGAATGTGAAGGTAGAGACAGTCAGAAGTCTTACTGAAACATGCAAGGAAGTACAGTGGACCGGTGTTACATCTTTTCAATATGACATTTTGTCGAAGCCTGCCTATGTAATTTCGACCACTACATATTACCACGAACTATCATCTGTATGTAAAGTCGTGCTATTCCTTAGGGTTTCAGTTAATTTTACTGCAGAACGAGGCTAGTGTAAATATTTCATTGGCTTATTTGAACTGACATTCAGCTTAAGATGTGCTTTCTTTCTCAATTGAGAACTGATTCAGGCAGCATGTCAGCAAATAAATATCATTAATTCACTTGCTATTTTCACATTTTGTTATAATTTTTTCAAGCATGTTACATCTCCATGCGCGACTTTGTATGGTATTGTCAGAAAGCTGTGCCATTAGCTAATTGATATTTACCTTTGTGACTGTCGATTTGTGAGTTACTGACAGTTTCGAGTATGTTCTCTACCTTGAAACACATAGCTATTTTCTCAAACTTAAAATAACTATGACTCTCTCAAGGTAGCCGAGCGATTGGCAGCCTCGTAGTTTAAGCATCATCTTGTCACAGAAGGCCCGGGTTCGATTCCCCACATTGGTACTATGTGTGAAGCCAATTTTTAGTGGGCCCTGCCTCGTTATTGCTGGAATATTGCTAAAACCGGCGTAAAAGCATACTCGCTCTACTTCAAGGTAGCTAAATGCCATCTTATTGGTGACGTGTATGAATGGATTAACGAGATTCCCACTGACCCCATCTTCTGTCCAGTGAAACCACAGCCCAAACATTCTTGTTTGCGAAACTATTGAAAAAGACATAAGACCTACAGTCAAACGCCGTTTGTCGAACTTTGATGTGTCGAACTTATGGTTGTCTCGAAATATAAGCTTGGTCCCTGCGTATTCCTTTTTTATTTATATTTTCGGTTGTGTCAAACCTCGGATAATTCGAAGTATTTACGTTGGTCCTTTCAACTTCGACACACGTTGTTTGACTGTATTTGTATTCTGTATTTATCGTATGTGGTCAGTCACGCTTGATGAGGATGCACTCGTCGAGTATTTTACTAATTGCTTGCTCGTTTTTAAAGCATGTTGACGGTGCTTTAGAAAATACAGAGCTCTGAAAAAAGATAGTATTTCTGCTTCCAGGTTAAAACAGATCTTGGAAAATATTAAAGTGCTGACGAAATAAAGCAAGGAAACGTTTCTATAGAAATCTAGTGTTACATATCAAACATATGCAGTAAGCAACTAACCGCAACATGTTTTATTTACATGTTGAGTGAAGGGTATTAATAACGGTTTGTTTATTTCTATACTGTAAGTGAATATTTGATAGATATTTACTGCGAATTGATCAGTGTTTTTCACAAACAAAGAGTACATGATACTCATTTTCGATGGCACCACTATTACAATTCGAACAAATGCAATCAAGTTCTGAGTGAGTGAGTATGGTTTTACGCCGCTTTTAGTAATATTCCAGCAGTATCACGGCGGGGCACACCAGAAATGGGCTTCACACATTGTACCCAACTCACACGGATGTAGTCAGCGACTTCAAATTGTATGATGATAGTGACAGCGTGAAATCGACTTTCAGGTGACTAACCATGGCTCATGATGCAAAAATGACTGTTGGCGGGGTATGTGTGAGGTGAGGTGAAATGGGGTTTAACGTCGCGTCCAAGATTATTGCACTTATATAGCGACGTGCATGCACACGTGTGTGTGTGTGTGTGTGTGTGTGTGTGTGTGTGTGTGTGTGTGTGTGGCTGCTTGTACTAGTCCGGATTAATGCCGATTTATAGGGCTAGCTCACTGAGATACCATGTCGCAGTTTAACATGAATACCCCACTCAGACACAGTATACTGACTCCGACCCGACCAGTCCTTGTTTTAGCCCCTTAATGCCGAGCGCCAGACAGGGTAACAACAAGTACCATCTTTTAACGTCTTTTGGTATGACGCGGCCGGGGATCGATCCCCGGACCTTCCGCTCTCCGGGCGGACCCTGTACCACTAGACCACGGAGGCGGTCTGGCGGGGTATGTGTAGACCTCATGACTGAGAATCCATTTTAGGAATAAAACATTGAAATGCAAACAAAATACAGTTATTTCCAACAACAATACGTCATGTACTTCAAGGAAGAACAGGACACCAAGGTTGGCCCAGTAGCTGTGCAAAGTTGCGTCCCTTTGAGGCTCTGGGATCCGATGATCGTGGGTTCGAATAACAGATTCGCACTGAGTATGATTCTTAGTTTGTCAGCACCATACCCGACTTTTTGTATTTCATCAAAGTGGAGTACGACTTGTATCAGTCGGGTTCACCTCCCACATTAAGATGTCACGCTGTGATGAAACTGAAAGCGGTTAAAACCCAACCCACTCACTCACTTAATCACTGTTAAGCCAAGATAAAAATAACATTGAACAAATTGCGCTGACCATTAATACCATAAATAAACAGCTTGATGAAAATGTTAAACCGCAATGGTCTTTCCATGATGATGTGGAGTAGATTAGGTTATGACGATTCTGGCTCACTTCCACTGGAGCCAGATTCGTTTTGCGTCTTACCTTATCATGGGGAAAAAACAAGAGGTCAGCCTGATGAACTTCATTCGTTGTAAAAATATCGAACTTCTTCCTCGGGATATAACGCGCTGCCGGTAAGTATATTTGCCACATCGCTTGTTTCTTTAACCAATCCTTGGCCACATCTTTAGATACCTTAGCCGCAGTGGCTAATTTTTGTATTGCTCCTAAACCTTTCCAATATCCTCGTGGGCTATAGTAAATTTTATTTATTATTAATTAATATTGATGATTCTTTTAATACGAGTCATGACGATCGCTGAATCGCATCATCACTTTGACATAAAAAAAATTCCTCTGTAGTAGTGGTATAGGTATATAAATCTGGCTCCAGTGGAAGTGAGCCAGAATCACCATTACCTATACTACTTGTGGTGTATATTTTGTACTCTACGTGTAATTTCAGAAGGTGCTTGAAGGGAACGTGAAGTCGAGGGTTTATGAAACTTTTTACTGAATTAATGGTGTTGTATTTTAGCTTTGTGGTTCACAAACGGGCAAAGATTGCGATCTTACGCACTGAAAGTACTCTTCGTTTTTCGACGTGCAATATCTCAAGTTAACTATCTTCAGAAAGTCTTTAGTAGTGTATCGAGCACATCAAGTACCAGGCGTTTGTACAGACAAGACATGTAGGTAGGGAACAAATTAGAGGGATAACTATCTTCATTTGACCTCCTACAAGCAAAGTGATCATGAACTCTTCTCACAACGTTATAACCCCTTTTTTGAAAGCTTTGATCATTTTAATAAATATCCTCAGCATTCAAACAAGCCGTAGGGGGCGGTCGTGTACCCGATGGGTTAAAGCGTTCGCTCGTCACGCGGATTAATGAGTTCGATTCCCGACATGGGTACTATGTGTGAAGCCCATTTCTGGTGCTGGAATATTGCTAAATGCGGCGAAAAGCTATACTCACTCACTCACTCACTCACTCACTCACTCACTCACTCACTCACTCAATCAATCACTCACTCAGTTCACACAGCCGTGACCTTGACCCAGTTTATTGTTCCTTGACTCAAGACAGAGACTGACGGGACCATGTAACTAATAAAAGTAACAAACAAACTCGTAGACGAATGTATTGCACAACCCCTCAGCTGACGTTCCCACAGGACGACATCTTCCCGAGGCAAGAGAGTAAACTGACTATATAAGTCCAGATTCCACACTTGCCGAACTCGGCTGGTATTCGTTTTTGGCTGGACTAACGAGTCTTTGCCATAGTACAATCAAAATCGCGCAATGAAATCGAAATCCGGTTCGTAAAATGTCATGCACATTTTGGTCGATTGCAGGATTTGCAAAGCATGTGCACCGCCAACTCGTTGTTAACAGATATTTTCCAATATGTTCATGTTTGTAATCAAGGTGTTCACGTGATTTGATGCAATTCGCGATGTAAGATCCGTTTTATCACAATATAGATCTTGATTATCGATCAGATCGTCTTGACTGGGCGCTGCCATTTTTTAAGATGTTATTGATGAGAAAGAAATTGAAACAATACTTACTTGTATTCACGTACTTGGTTTGTCAGCACCATACCCGTGCTCGTGGGTTTCACCGAAGTAGTAAACGTCTACGACCTGCATCACTTGGGGCTTTCCTCCCACATTAAGCTGACACGCCGTGATATAACTGGAATACTGTTAAAAGCGGCGTTAACCCCAACTCACTCACTCACTCACTCTGCAACATATTTAATTCTCCTGAAGTTAATCTAATTATATTCTTATCTTTGTATGCAGAACGCACACACCAAAACAAATGTTTAAATAATATATTTGTTGTGACGTTTGATCAGTGAACATTTGGTGGGGAAAAGAGTGAAATTGGACTATTTGAACTACTCCTAAACACGGCTTTTAGCAGAGATTTCTTGTGATTATGGAAAAGGGTGTTACCCTCTAATATCACGTTGAATTTGTCAAATTCGAAAGTAATAATAAACAGAAAGCTGGATAAGATCATTGGATATAAGATAAGACAAAAACTTCTCCTTCCGTTAATCCATGTAAACAACGCTGACACAGTCATTTTACCCAGCATGCAATGCTCATCCCTCAAGCGCCGTCCAGCAGGTCAGGTGTGATTTCTATCACTGTACATGTTATTGTGATACTACTGACCAATAACACTACCATGTACCATGATGTAACGTTTAGGTGCATTTTGTTTTGAAAATGCATTTATTCGGTGACCAAACCTTTTTTTAAATATATCTTATTTACAAATGATTCAAACAAAATTAAAACCCTCACAAGAACATATTCACAAAAATTATCTTGGACGCGACGTTAAACCCCATTTCGCCTCACCTCACTTCAACTCGCAACAGGTTTTGCGCAACACTCTCGCTAATTGACTGAAAATGTGTCTCTCGTTTGAGTCCATTGGCTAAATCTAACCGGACAGTACCACTTGTTGTCGCTGCACGGCAGGGTGGGTCTGAGGGCAATGCCGTATTTTAAAGAAGGCCGTGTGACCCTTTCTCAACCACTCAAAACACAGATGTAATTTGTAAGTGTAATAATACTTATGAAACATAGTTATGAAGGACTGCTGTATAGTTTCGTGGGGGGTCGGGTAGCCTAGTGGTTAAAGCGTTCGCTCGTCACGCCGAAGACCCGGGTTCGATTCCCGACATGGGTACAATGTGTGAAGCCCATTTCTGGTGTCCCCCGCCGTGATATTGCTGGAATATTGCTAAAAGCGGCGTAAAACCATACTCACTCACTGTATAGTTTCGTAAAGACATCGATCAGTTGATTAACTATTCTATTCTGCCTTACATTCATTAATTTCACATTCCTTCTTGTGGTTTGCTATCTACACACATACTTGTGTCGTATAAAACAACTTCGTGTAGTAGAGAAAACCAAAGCGTGCCCAGCAGTTGACATTGTGGCCATGTGCATGCTGTGATAAGGCGATTGGTGAATACTCCCTCTGTGATCATGCTGCGATAATAAGGCTGGTGAATGCTGCGATATATACCTTAATCTGTCTAATATCATTCACGATTTGCGATTCTTTTTATTACAGATTATTTTAGTCATTATGATAAAAATAAAAATATTTTAATATAAACCCTATGTGTGTTCAAAACAGATCAGAAAACTACAGTTGAATACAGAACACACGATGAAGACCATGACAGTCCTTATGGTTTTTGTCGTTGGTGAGAGGCAGTTTATGGTTGATTTTGACGAAAACACAGAAATTTCATAAGGACTAAGACTACTTGTAAAAAACAATTCCTTATCATAGTTAAGATTATATTTATCACGAATTTAAGATTCAAAAGATTAGGTTAATCTCTAAAAATCATCAAATTGTAATTAAACATATGAGAAAAAATGATGTTGAAAAGAAGAAGAAGAGAAGTTTATTCATGCATGAAGGCCACATGGCCCAGAGTTCATTTACAGGAATAATATATACTATGCACATCCACAAATTTTCTTACAACAAACGTTCATCTTTTTTGGCATTTGTATTTACATAGGTAATTGTCTTTTTAAATATATGGACAGGTTTTTAATAAAACAATCATTTCTGGTAGATAGAAGACTGAAATGGTAATATCGAAATAGATATAATAATAATAATAGTAATAGTAATAATAATAATAATAATAATAATAATGATAATAATAGCTATTTCTGAAAAACAGAACATCTTTCTGGAATAAACGTTTATCATGTTAAAGTTATCCGTGGTGATGATAGTATTTTTAACACAGTAAGCATGTACTTTTTACAGTTTGATTCTCGCGTCTTTCTCATTCCAGACAAACACAGGAGTGGGGACTTACAATGAAGACATTTCAAAATAAATATAAAACTTTTTTTTTTAAATAACGGTCTCGAGTCTGTGTGCATGTACATTATCATTATGAGAGTAGAGAATGCACGTTGTTTGTTTTATATCTCAGTGTGAAGTAGTAGGGCTACGTTGTGGTGCCCCGTAAATGTTTGAATCTGGGCCAGTCAACCAATGATTGATGGCATGAGCAAGGATAGCATGGCTGAAAGACCAAGGATAATAATCTTACCGAATCATGGATTCGACCAACGACCAGCAGATCCTCACACTGCTAATGTATGCAACTCTGCACAGCAATTCGCGGTGTCTGAGACCAGTGGGACATTCACGTACTAATATCTGACAAAAAGTACCATTGCAGACATCTGTTCCTTGTATGGTACATACAGAATACACATAATACCTATACTCGCTCAGAGCATTATTGTCTACACGACACCAAATGAGTAACATACTTTGACAGTAGTGGTCGGATTAAAACAGTTAGATTCTCATAGGGTGGAGCTCTAATACGCAATACGTCTTTTCACACCACCTGCTGGAAAATTCAACCAGATGATGAGGGCCAAACCAGTTCCATTTACCGGCCCTGAAACTGTATAATTGTCCATCCAGCAGATGAAGTACAGTAGCTCCTTGCTGAGAAGAAGGCGAGGTTGTCGGTATGTTCAGTTGGTTATGAACGTAGATTGTGTACAATGACATTCATGAACATTGAGTATATAAGTCCACACCATTGACTGGGTGGCATTTATTGTTGAGACAGACAACACAATGGCTGACCTATCGTTCGTGATTCGTGCTGCTGTCATTGGTAAATATGCGATGATATTTTGTATTGATATAGTTTCATTTTAACGCGCACCACCTTGGCAGCACTTCTCTCATTAGAGGGGGACTAAGCGCAGTCCATTTTCTGTCTTTTTGTTTTAATAATTTTTAACATGTGGGCGAAACAGAGGTGAGGTGAGGTGAAATGGGGTTTAACGTCGCGTCCAAGATTATTGCACTTAAATAGCGACGTGCATGCACGTGTATGTGTGTGTGGCTGCTTGTACTAGTCCGGACTGATGCCGATTTATAGTGCTAGCACACTGAGATACCATGCCGCAGTTTAACATGAATACCCCACTCAGACACAGTATACTGCTTCCGAGCCGACCAGTCCTTGTTTTAGCCCATTAATGCCGAGCGCCAGACAGGGTAACAGCAAGTACCATCTTTTAACGTCTTTTGGTATGACACGGCTGGGGATCGAACCCCGGACCTTCCGCTCTCCGGGCGGACGCTCTACCACTAGACCACGGAGGCGGTCTGGGCGAAACAGAAACATTATTTATGTCACAGTGTATTTCCTGTAATAATGATCTGCTATGATCATGATCATGATGTGAACTACAGACACTAGCTGTGGTGTAGGATGTCCCTGGATCAAATTTGCTGAGACATTTCTTTCATCGAAGCGTAATTAATATTCATTTATCAGCATCGGAAATCCTGAATTTGTATACGATATTTGACGATTTAATGGTTGGTTGCTTGGTTTGTTGTTTAACGCCGGACTCAGCAATATTACAGCTATATGACGGCGGTCTGTAAATAATCGAGTCTGGACCAGACAATCCATAGATTGACATCATGAGCATCGGTCCTCGTAATTGGGATCCCGTATTCCCCATAGCTACATAATTCGAAGTCAGTTTGATGTTGCCCCTTAATTAGATAAATCTTGGGTCGATGATCATCAAAATTTATATAAAAAAACAAAATAATTTCGGGTATTTTGAGATAAATAAATACAAACAATATCCAATATAATCGGTCACCTGAAGGGGGCACGGGTGGCCCAGTCGTCTAAGGCGCCGCGATTCGCTGTGCAGAGTTGCGTCCCTTGGGCACACCAGAAACCTATGATTGTGGGTTCGAATCCCGGTTCTCCCCGATTATATTTCTAGGTTTGTCAGCACCATGCCCCTGTTTCGGGCTTTCCTCCCACATTAAGCTGACACGCCGTGATATAACTGGAATACTGTTAAAAGCGGCGTTAAACCCAACTCACTCACTCACTCACCTGAATTTTACATGGTCTCCACCTGCAGGCATGGTTCTGGCCGTGACACTGGGTCAGTTCGGTTTCCCAGGACTTGGGGGAAGACCAGCATTTGGTGGCCAAGGGGGAGGTAATCCACTCCTTGGTGCTCGTGGAGGCGGCTTAGGCGGACTTGGTGTATTTGGTGGACTTGGACTCCCAGGAATTGGTGGAGGGTTCCAGCCTCAGCCTCAGACTCCTCCACCCAACAACCCCCAACCCCAGGCTCAACCTCCCAGTCAGGACCAGAAGAAGCTGGTGGACCTCCTGGTGAACGTCATCTCGAAGAACCACGACCACAAACACCATCTGGATCACCACAACTCCACCGTCGCGGGGAAGCCCAACAGAATGCAAGCAATCAAAGATGCCCTCAAACTTCATAATCAGAGATATTGATTTAATGTTTTTGTTGTATCATCGTATTTTCAAATCACCTCATTTTTGTTTAATAGGTTCGTTGTGATCTAATACTACATTGTGGCTGATACTGTAATGATGTGATGTTTGAACGAGTATAGCCTATAATACTCTTAGAAAACCCACTGTTGTACAAGTGAGCATGGTTGTACGAGACATTTAGAAATACAGTAAACTACGGTTATAACGAACTCAAAGGGACTACTATTTTTAGTTCGTTATAACCGTAGTTCGTTATAAGCATATAAACAGCATAACTACAGCCAATTTTCGGGCTTAAAAAGTTAGTTCGTTATATCCGTCAGTTCGTTATAAGCGTGTTCGTGATAACCGTAGTTTACTGTAGTTTAGCAATATCACAGCGGTGACACCAAGAATTGGCATCAGTTATTGTCCCACCGCCTCAATAGGCAACTTACCCCTTGTCATTTTCAATAACTATATCTTAACTTTAAAAGAGAGATATCTAAGTTGGCTTTGCGAGGTTCAGAAGGAAATCTTATCTAGACCAAACATTTAATGTTTCTATTATAGCCTAGGTGTGATTGTTTTATCCCGAAGTTAGATGCTTGTGGTAAAGTCATTGGATTAGAGTCAGCTATGAACCCACAAGATTGTTTGAAAAGATCATACGATATTAATAGTATAAATCCTTGTTTTAGGTTATCAAACAAGAAGCTTCAATAGTTTAACCATAAACCCAATAACTTAAGTTTATTTTAGGTGGAAGGGTGTGGATTAGTACTAGGCAGGGTGTAAGATTTAATAGAGAAAAACTAACCATTCACTGATGGTCACCTTGTGAGTTCGAACCCTAGATTCGTCTATATTATAACTCTTGGTTTGTAGCCGCCAATTCCGTGATCATTGATTTCATCAAGTGTTCACTACCACTGCCCACTACCTGTGTCAATCTGGATTTTCACAAAGCTAACACTGTGTGATGTGACTGAATCATCCTAAAGCGAAAACCCTTCACATTCTAAGGGTTCGGCTGCCTACAGGGCAGTTGTGGGGACACGGGTGGCCCAGTCGTCCAAGGCGCCGCGATTTGCTGTGCAGAGTTACGTTCTTCAGGAACGCCAGAAACCTATGATTGTGGGTTCGAATCCCGGTTCGACCCGATTATGTTTCTAGGTTTGCCAGCACCATACCCATGCTCATGGGTTTCACCGAAGTGGTAAACGTCTGAGACCTGCATCACTTCGGGCTTTCCTCCCACATTAAGCTGACACGCCGTGATATGACTGGAATAATGTTAAAAGCGGCGTTAAACCCAACTCACACACACACACAGGGCAGTTACCTTGAGTGATGTAGAACTATAGGACTTCATCTTTGAACGATGTTATATTTTCCACGAATCTTTCGTCAGCCATGGTATTATATTATTTCACCAGTTACACATTTCTAGCTTTTGTTATACAGTTGAATGTGTCATTAGCAAGAGGTAGAAGTTCATGCTCATTAAAATATACACCGTGAGTCCCATTGTCCTTATATTTCATCATGCTTTCTTCATTCTTTATTTATTCCTTCAAACCACAATTACATATGATTCTGTTGAAAGACCTATCTGTAAAATGTGTTCATTTCAAAGACTAGATACTAGTCGAACTCATCCACAGGTAATCCTGCTTCTTTAACCATAAGACATGTAGCATCCAAGTGAGAGAGGGTTGTGTCCTATTTTGCTATTGAGGGCTTCCCCCGTAACAGTTGAACGATATTGTAATTTGATAGGGAATATTTTAGATACGCCTGAATAATGGGACGCTTTTATTAAGAATGTTTTAACAAGAAAAGTAATATGCTTACACTATTCGCGAACACCTGGTGTCATCACTGATTTCAGAGATCCATTCATATAATTGTTCCCACTATTTTGCTTTTTCGCCCAATGGAATCTGTTTCGGCAGATAATCAAGAGTGATTATTTTTTGGTGTTGACTTCGTTTTATATCAAGTTTTTTTTGTTTTTTTAAAAACCTATCAACATGTCTTTTGCCTTTGGTAGTGAAAACCGTGGCTGCTTATACTAGTTTAGACTAGTGCTAGCCCACTGTGATACCATGTCCCAATTTAACATGGATACCCCGCATTGACTCGAAACTGACTCCTAGCCGACCAGTCCTTGTTTTATCTCTTTAAAAGCGAGCGCCAGTCCGGTAAGAACCAATTCAATCCTCT